>NC_058518.1:205839875-205849875 GCF_904849725.1 Hordeum vulgare subsp. vulgare
CGATGCATAAAAACATAGGTGATAGTATGATCAAAGTGACTTGCCTGGTGGTGATGTTGACGAAGAAGAATTTCTTGAGAAATAACTTGATAGACTACTCGTCACTCTCCGATGAAATCTATATAACAAACATATCATTCACATAAGCACTCATACTAGCAATCATTCTAACAATCAAAACAAAAGAGATAGCGAATAGGAATCCGAAAGAAACTTCAAATAAAACTAGGGAGTCTTCTACTACGACAAACACTAAATAGTTTTTTTTGTCCAACAGAAAATAATAACAAGGAACTAAGATATAAGTTGAACTAAGATAAAATGAAGTATTTTTCACAAAACTATTTGAAAGTATTCCCAAACGGGATTTGAAACAATGCGGAAACCAATTGCAAGTTACTAAGGAACTAGAATTGATTTCATGATAACAAATAAAAATAAAATAAAAACTTGTTGCAAAACTACTGTTTAACTAACAGAAACAAAACATAATATTTCTGAAATAATAAAGAAAATATTTTAAAACAAAAATAGAAAAGGAATTAGCCGAAATCCTAAAAGAGGTGAAACAGAAATTGTTTCACATGAAACAATGAGATACAATACTCAAACAAATCTGAAATTTTTACCACTGATACATAAGATCACTAGTGATCAGTACCAAAAGGAATCAAATTAAAAGCTATTTTTAAACTCCTGGAATAGCAAAACAAGGTTTAAACTAAATCTGATCTAATTCAGATTTGAAAATTTCAAACATAGACAAATTATATGTTTTTAAAAACTACAGGAAATTTGTGAGCTACTGGAAAAAAGAATCACTATCATTGGACTTCGGGATCAAAAGTTATGGCCAAAACAAAACAGAAACTTTGCTGTTTTGGAATTAAAACAGAAAAAGGGAAAAAAAACTGATTTGTGGACAGGGGTCCACGTGGCATTTTCTAATTGGCTAAGGGGTGTTTGCTGCATAGGCTAACCAGCGAATGGCCGCTAAATAAGAAAAGTTCTCTAGCTAAAAGTTAAGTAAATAAAAACCAGTGCGGTTTTTGTTTAAAAACCGAAAGGGTAAGTTACTCTAATCTATACAGTAGGATCTAGATCTAAGGGCTAAAACAAAAAAAAAACAAAACAAGTAAAAAAAAGAAAGGAGGGAGGAGAGGTTACCTCGGCTGGGGAGCTCCCGTGGCTGTAATGGTCGAGGTGGGAAGGGGGTGCAGGGGGTGAGCTCCGGTGGGGTGCGGAGGGGCCGGCGGGAGGAGTGGTGGAGGGGGGGCGAAGGGTGGAGGGGTGGCGTGGTGGAGTTCCCTGGGGGCGAGGTGGTGGGAGGGTTGCAGGGGGGGCGAGGTGGGAAAAGCTACTGGCCTCCTGGTCGCTCGCGATGGGGATGGGGAGGAACAGCAGGGGGCGGTGGAGGGGGGGGCGAGGTTGTGGAGGAGGGGTGCAGGAGGGTGGCCGGCAGGTGGAGGGGGGCTCGGCAGGGACAATGGGAAGATGAAGGGGCGATGGGGTGGTGGCCGACGGGTCTCTGGTGCCGACTCGAGCGAGGTGACGCGCGAGCTAGAGGGGGTTCTCTCGGGAAAAATGGAGAGAGGAGGACGGTGGGAATTTATAGGCGGTCTCGGATGGCGTCCGGAAGAAAAGAAGAGGGAGATCAGGAAGGAGAGGATCCCTTCCTCCATAGATGGAAGTTCCTGCTGTGACGTGAGGGAGAGAGGAGGAAGAAGATCTCCTGTTGGGCTAGAATAGGAAAGTCTCTTAATGGGCCAGCAGGTATTTCCTAATAAAAGGGATTCCTTTCCTATTTTTAAAACTAGGAAAGTAAAACGATAAAAAGGAAATCAAATCAATTCTAAATAAAGAGTTTTTATATACTAAAATTATCAGAAAAATAAAATATAGATGATGGGCATTTTTCCACGGCAAAAATAAAAACTTCAGAAAAAATTATTTTCACAAAATTGCCTAAAAGATTTATTTTCTTTTGCAAATAATTTTCAAATGACCCTCTAAGTTTGAGGGTTCAAATAACTTTCAAAATGCCCGTGGGTTTGAAGGTCATGTTCCTCCGCTCTAGAATGTATTTCCCGGCATTTCTTGCACGAAGAAAACGAATGGAAATGCAAAAGAATTCAAATGCAAATATCTTCGTTCAAATTCTTTATAGTTGAAGAAGTCATGTCATCTTCTCTCGTTGCTATTAAAAGATTGAATTTGAATTCATCGGAGATGGGGAAAGTCATTTTATTCCCTCTCATTCAAAAGTTTCGAAAAGTTTCAAATTTCACACAAGTTTCAATCACTCAGCAAACAAACAAACAATCAATCTAATAATTATATTAATATTCCAAAATTTATAATTTTGGGATGTTACAAACCACCACACTTAAAATGAATTTCGTCCTCGAGATTCGAAGAGGCTAGCAAGAAAGGTTAGGGTTTGGGGGTCTTCTAGCAATCCAATCTCCGGCAAGGTGGGATGCTACCCCACTTAAAATGAGAGGTACTGGTCCCTCAAAATGCTTTAACGGTCCTCTGGGGTCTTAGCAACTGACATCGCACAGTCTTCATTTTAATTCCTTTGGTGATGCTCTCCCGTTTATATAAACTTCTTCCGTCACTTGGTCTTCTTAACTGACAGTCTCGTGGTCAATTCTAAATAACATATCGATGGTTCTCGTGGTGGTCTACCATTTGTGGTTATCCTGCAGAGAGAGGGGTCTTGGTTTTCATCCTTACCGTAAAATTTCTTACGTGTGACAACAAGTGCCATGTACATGGGCCTTTCTTATACCACTCTAAGGCTTAAACAAAAGCTTCAAAGAACGTCGTCTCTCTATATGGGTAAGTCTCTCAGATTTACCATTCCGAATAGCAAGATAAATGATAGAGTAAGTCGTCATGGTGATCAATCCATTCCGCACCCAAATCATTTCTCTGTATAAGGTTTAGCAAATCTCGCATTCTAACACTTGGGCATCCTCACAAGCGTTGCAGAATTTCTCTTGTCCACGAACGAAGTTCGGATAATCCATTGGTTCTGGAAGCTGAACGAAACATCTATCGTATCTTCACAACTCTCAGGTTTTCGTATGCTCCTAAGAAAACGTTTTCTGATCCATCATAGCTTCTTCCATAAATCATATACATTTCATTATCAATCCTTTATTACATCCTTAATTTATCCTCAAAAACTCCACTTCAAAAGTACTCTATTACAAATGCTGCCATCCAAATTGTTCGGTATGGTCGAGCATTTCTGCCAACTTTATTCATCTGCCTCTCTTGGAGGTACTTAGTTCCACTCGAACTTTCCGAGGTGCTCCTTGAAATCATCCCTCTTTTGCTTCATCATGGTGGCCATTAGCTTCATCTCCATTATTTCCGCACGTACCTCACTCAGGTATTCCTGGGTATGACGGAGTCTTGCTTCAAGTATTTCTCCGATCTAACGTATGGCTTCCATGGCAGCTTCACGAACAGCATCAAAGAAGGTTGCTCGTGGTACACGTGAAATGAAAAAGTATTGCCCCATAGTCTTTGGACAAACTCCTTTCACACGGTGGAGATGTACTTCCACATACCAAAGTTCCACTCCATTTTCCACAAATGGGTAGCCTTTGTAGACTGCATCTCCTTCAAGGTGAATGTGCTTCATCATGTCCTTCAGGATTTTCGGGTAATCATGATCACTGGTCAGGGTCATGATCGTTTCTGGGCCCTTGAGGAATGACTCGTAGAGAGTTGTCATCTGCAGGTGTCAGTAAATAGGTACTCAGAGGAATGTATGTGTCTCCTTGGTAATCATGGTACACTCCTACTCAATGGATCCTGTGGGTTTACCGATTACTACCACACTTAAATGAATTGTACTCATGCCTGCATGGACCATATTTTCTCACATCCTCATAATTGTTGAGAGAGCTTTGCTCGAAGAGAAACAACGCATAGGGTTTCAACATAGACAATCATGAGACAATAAATTCCATTTATTCATGATGTTATTACAATCTCAGGAACTTCTATTACAAAAATTTCACTCCATGATCTCATGAAAAACAAGAGTGCTTCGGATTGCACTTATTTCCATGGTCAAAACTTAACTACTCCATTCTAGCTTTCCTCCTTTGTGGACAATCGCTAGCAAAATGTCCTGCTTCCTTGCAGCAAAAGCAAATGATTTCTGACAAGTCTCGAGGCGTCTTAGTGGTTGCCTTTGCTCCTTGGGTTCCCGGCTTCCTTCCTGAGCACATGTATTTGTGGTGGCCAAATTTCATACACTTGTAACATCTGACATGACTCAGGTCTATGTCTGCAGAGATTTGGCTCTTCCGAGGGTACTTTTTCTTCTTTCCGGACTCCTTCATCTTGGCCAGTTCTTCTATTTCAAGTGGATCAAACTCCACTTCTTCCATCGGGAAGTTTCCCAGATACTCTTGGCTTCTCTTCGTGCAATCCTGTGAATAATGTCCTTCTTCTCCACATGAGTAGCATGCATTGGAGAAAAATCTGGTCAGACCTTGTCCATCAGGGTCTTCAATATTTTCGTTCATCACTGGCTCTTCTAGAATCTTCTTCTTGTGTGTTTCCTTTACTGCATCTTTCTGCTGCTTGACAACTTGTTGCACCTTGGGGTAAATGTGACACTGAACTGGGTAGTGGGTGGTTCTTTCACACAAGAAACAAGTCACCTGACTACTTGGGCACTCCTCAACTGGGTGATCTTCTTTACAATGAGTGCATCCATCCTTGTGTTCCTCGTCGGTGTGTCCGATTTCTCCACAGATCTTGCATGCACAAGTCTTCTTCTTCACATTATCATAGCACTTCTGAATAAGATGGGATCTTAACAGAGTCTTCTTGAATTCTTCCCAACTTTCTGCTCCACTAAATCCTTGTATCGCATGATGCATTTTCCACCAGATTGCAGCACTTTGTGTAAAGTACTGGAGAGCGTGTTCCACTTCATACTTCCTTGAGATCAAGTTACTCCCGAAGTGGTTCTCCATGTTCTGAATCCATATTTCAGCTTCCAGCTGGGTTATTGGTCTAGAGACTACAAGTCCAGCTTCATACTCCATCTGGTAGGGTTGAGGTTTTGGGGATGAGACGGGTAAGAGAGGGAGGGAGATACACACAATACAAACAATATTTTTGAGAATAGGTTTTATTTGTGGCTGTCGGAAAACACACACCAATGACGGCTCACAAATCATCGTATCTAACGTGGGTATATAAAAGGGGTTTAGCCTTCTAATGGTCATATAATTATTCGAACACTTCAGGGTCTTCGAGTTCTTCGGGTCTTGAGAGTCTACTGTTGGTGTAGCTTCAATTCTTGAAAGGCGTGGTGAAATCCTCTTTACATTGACGTAGAACTCCATTAATTCTTCATGAGGTCGAAGGGGTAAGGGGATTGTATAACTATTTGAGGTGAGAGAGAACATTTGATGAAATCAGAAAAGATGAGAAGTAAAAGGTGTTGTTGAAAATAAAATTTTTGAGAGATCCTATCCTACGAAATTCCAGTTTCTAGGGTCACGTCCTAGAGTCAACATGTGCTCTGATACCATTTCTGTAGCGACCCGACTCAAGACGAGTCAAGCCTCTGTGTTTCTGTGCCATCCCTGGATCAGTATGCTGGCACACACAGTACATCAATGTATATATCAAAGTGCAATCACATGTAAAATAGCGTAAAAACTGATATATACCTTAAATATCTCAGCGGAAGCGATCAAGGGAGTGGAGTCCCAATAAACACCAACGGCAGGTTGAGTGTAGTCCGTAACCCTGAATCGTACTCTTACTCGTCGGAGAAAAATATCTGCAATATAAGACGTTGCAGCCGTGTAGGTCAGCATATTGAATATGCCGACAACTCACATAAGAGAGGGGTGAAAAGTAATCATCTATACTATATGAATATATGGCAGGTGGGGCTATAAGTTTTTAGCGAAAAGCAAGTTTTCTCCTACATCAAGAGGGGGCTAAAAGTAAAATGTTACTACATTGTTGGTTGTTAACGAGATGGTTCTGCCAACCAGTTCTCGTACCCGAGTTGTTAATAATTACCCTCATCAAATATATTTAATGGTGTTGAGAAATCCAGATAACTTCAGTTCCTTTGGCTCAAGTTGTCCATGACCGTGGACACGGCTAATCGATTAGGTTGGAGTACTCTGCAGAGTTTTGCACACGTTCCCCACAAGATTTGATCGCCTCCGTGTATGTCCTCGCACTTCAGGGTGTTTGAAGACCGGATGATCAAAACATGGTCTTTCAACGGGTCCCTCTGAATCCCTGTCGGTGCCCATCCATTCCTACTGTTCTTCTACCTCTGCTAGCACCGCCTGTCCAGAGTCGCCGCGTTGTCCAACCAAGCCAGAGCCCATAATGACTTGTGGCTGTGCAGGTAAGCCTTGGGTCTTGAAAATATCTGTCCGTCTCTTTGAGCCTGGTGAAGCTTTCCGCAGGATGTCATGGCCGTCCCTAGCATCCCGGGCATCCACTGGGTTCTCCAGGGAGCCGATCAACCGTCCTTCACCCAAAGTTGCATTGCGTCCGAGGTCTTGAAAATCTTGTCTTAACCGGTCTTGATTATTTAATCAACCTCGCATCACTCGTGTTATGCACTCAACCGAAATCCCGTCTACTCAAGCATAGCAATATGAAATTTGTCGTCCCGGGGCCAAGTATCGAGGTTATTGTGTGCCTACCACATGATACTACAATCTATACTAAAATTTCCAAGTACCTAAGGAGCATGCAATTGGGCATAGGATGGTAGAACTACGATGCATAAAAACATAGGTGATAGTATGATCAAAGTGACTTGCCTGGTGATGTTGACGAAGAAGAATTTCTTGAGAAATAACTTGATAGACTACTCGTCACTCTCCGATGGAATCTATATAACAAACATATCATTCACATAAGCACTCATACTAGCAATCATTCTAACAATCAAAACAAAAGAGATAGCGAATAGGAATCCGAAAGAAACTTCAAATAAGACTAGGGAGTCTTCTACTACGACAAACACTAAATAGTTTTTTTTGTCCAACATAAAATAATAACAAGTAACTAAGATATAAGTTTAACTAAGATAAAATGAAGTATTTTTCACAAAACTATTTGAAAGTATTCCCAAACGGGATTTGAAACAATGCGGAAACCAATTGCAAGTTACTAAGGAACTAGAATTGATTTCATGATAACAAATAAAAATAAAATAAAAACTTGTTGCAAAACTACTGTTTAACTAACAGAAACAAAACATAATATTTCTGAAATAATAAAGAAAATATTTTAAAACAAAAATAGAAAAGGAATTAGCCAAAATCCTAAAAGAGGTGAAACAGAAATTGTTTCACATGAAACAGTGAGCTAAAATACTCAAACAAATCTGAAATTTTTCCCACTGATACATAAGATCACTAGTGATCAGTACCAAAAGGAATCAAATTAATAGTTATCTTTAAACTCCTGGAATAGCAAAACAAGTTTTAAACTAGATCTGATCTAATTCAGATTTGAAAATTTCAAACGTGGACAAATTATATGTTTTTAAAAACTACAGGAAATTTGTGAGCTACTGGAAAAAGAATCACTATCATTGGACTTCAGGATCAAAAGTTATGGCCAAAACAAACCATAAACTTTGTTGTTTTGGAATTAAAACAGAAAAAGGGAAAAAACTGATTTGTGGACAGGGGTCCACGTGGCATTTTCTAATTGGCTAAGGGGTGTTTGCTGCATAGGCTAACCAGCGAATGGCCGCTAAATAAGAAAAGTTCTCTGGCTAAAAGTTAAGTAAATAAAAACCAGTGCGGTTTTTGTTTAAAAACCGAAAGGGTAAGTTACTCTAATCTATACCGTAGGATCTAGATCTAAGGGCTAAAACAAAAAAAACAAGACAAGTAAAAAAAGAAAGGAGGGAGGAGAGGTTACCTCGGCTGGGGAGCTCCCGTGGCTGTAATGGCCGAGTCGGGAAGGGGGTGCAGAGGGTGTGCTCCGGTGGGGTGGGGAGGGGCCGGCGGGAGGAGTGGTGGAGGGGGGGGCGAATGGTGGAGGGGTGGCGTGGTGGAGTTCCCTGGGGGGGCGAGGTGGTGGGAAGGTTGCAGGGGGGGGCGAGGTGGGAAAAGCTACTGGCCTCCTGGTCGCTGGCGATGGGGATGGGGAGGAGCAGTAGGGGCGGTGGAGGGGGGGCGAGGTGGTGGAGGAGGGGTGCAGGAGGGTGGCCGGCGGGTGGAGGGGGGGCGAGGTGGTGGAGGAGGGGTGCAGGAGGGTGGCCGGCGGGTGGAGGGGGGCTCGGCAGGGACAATGGGAAGATGCAGGGGCGATGGGGTGGTGGCAGACGGGTCTCTGGTGCCGACTCCGGCGAGGTGACGCGCGAGCTAGAGGGGGTTCTCTCGGGGAAAATGGAGAGAGGAGGATGGTGGGAATTTATAGGCGGTCTCGGATGGCGTCCGGAAGGAAAGAAGAGGGAGATCGGGAAGGAGAGGATCCCTTCCTCCATGGATGGAAGTTCCTGCTGTGACGTGAGGGAGAGAGGAGGAAGAAGATCTCCTGTTGGGCTAGAATAGGAAAGTCTCTTAATGGGCCAGCAGGTATTTCCTAATAAAAGGGATTCCTTTCCTATTTTTAAAACTAGGAAACTAAAACGATAAAAAGGAAATCAAATCAATTCGCAATAAAGAGTTTTTATATACTAAAATTATCACAAAAATAAAATATAGATGATGGGCATTTTTCCACGGCAAAAATAAAAACTTCAGAAAAAATTATTTTCACAAAATTGCCTAAAATATTTATTTTCTCTTGCAAATAATTTTCGAATGATCCTCTAAGTGTGAGGGTTCAAATAACTTTCAAAATGCCCGTGGGTTTGAGGGTCATGTTCCTCCGCTCTAGAATGTATTTCACGGCATTTCTTGCACGAAGAAAACGAATGGAAATGCAAAAGAATTCAAATGCAAATATCTCCATTCAAATTCTTTATAGTTGAAGAAGTCATGTCATCTTCTCTCGTTGCTTTTAAAAGATTGAATTTCAATTCATCGGAGATGGGGAAAGTCAATTATTCCCTCTCATTCAAAAGTTTCAAAAAGTTTCAAATTTCACACAAGTTTCAATCACTCAGCAAAAAAACAAACAATCAATCTAATAATTATATTAACATTCCAAAATTTATAATTTTGGGATGTTATAGTTGTCACCATCGTCATTGTCGTCGTCGTCGTCTTCGTTGTACTTGTTATTATTGTTGTTGTTGTCACTAATGTTGTTGTTGTCGTTGATGTTGTTGTTGTCGTTGATGTTGTCGCTGTTCTCGCCGTCGTCGCCGTCGTCGTCATTGTTGTTCTTGTTGTTGTCGTTGTCCTCGTCGTTGTCTTCGTCTTCGTCGTCGTTGTTGTCATCGTCGTCATCGTCCTCGTCGTCCTTGTCCGCGTCGTCCTCGTCGTCGTCGTTGTTGTCGTCGTTGTTATTGTTGTTGTTGTTGTTGTTGTTGTTGTTGTTGTTGTTGTTGTTATTGTTGTTGTTGTCGTCGTCGTCGTCGTCGTTGTCGTCGTCGTCTTCATTTTTTTTGTTATTGTTGTTATTGTCGTTGATGTCATTGTTTTTGTTGTTTTCATTGTTCTCATTGTCATAGTTCTCGTCATTGTCGTTGTTGTCGTCGTCGTCGTTGTCGTCGTCGCCATCATCGTCGTCGTCGTTGTTATTTTTGTTGTTGTTGTTGTTGTTGTTGTTGTTGTTGTTGTTGTTGTTGTTGTTGTTGTTGTTGTGTGGTGGAGGTGCTCGTTCTTGTTGTTGTGGTGGTGGTGGTTGTTGTTGTTGTTGTCCTCCTCGTCATCGTCGTCGTTGTTGTTGTCATCATCGTCATCGTCGTCGTCGTCGTCGTTGTTGTTGTGGTAGTGGTGGTGGTTCTTCTTGTTATTGTTGTTGTGGCGGTGGTTGTTGTTGTTGTTATCATCGTCGTCGATGTCATCATCATCGT
>NC_058518.1:205859875-205862375 GCF_904849725.1 Hordeum vulgare subsp. vulgare
TTAAAAACATATAATTTGTCTATGTTTGAAATATTTAAATATAAGTTAGAGCAGATTTAGGTTAAAGCTTGTTCTGCCTATTCCAGGAGTTTAAAAATAGATTTTTATTTGATTCCTTTTGGTACTGATCACTAGTGATCCTAAGTATCAGTGGTAAAAATTTCAGTTTTGTTTGAGTATTGTAACTCATTATATCATGTGAAACAATTCCTGTTTCACCGTTTTCACGATTACGACTAATTCTTTTTCTGTTTTTGTTTTAAAATATTTTCTTTATTATTTCAGAAACATTATTATTGGTTTGGTTATGTTAGTTAACAGTAGTTTTGCAACAAGTTGTTATTTTATTTTTATTTGTTTCAATGAAATCAATTCTAGTTCGTTGGTAACTTGCAATTGGTTTCCACGTGTTTCAAATCCCGTTTGGGAATACTTTCAAAAGGTTTTGTGAAAAATGCTTTATTTTATCTTAGTTAATCTTATAACTTAGTTCTTTGTTATTATTTTCTGTTAGACAAAACTATTTAGTGTTTGACGTAGTAGAATATGCCCTAGTCTTATTTGAAGTTTCTTTCGGTTTCTCATTCGCTCTCTCTCTTTTGTTTTGATTGCTAGAATGATTGCTAGTATGAGTGCTTATGTGAATGATATGTTTGCTATATAGATTCCATCGGAGAGTGACGAGTAGTCTATCAAGTTATTTTCTCGAGGAATTCTTCTTCGTCAACATCACAGGCAAGTCACTTTGATCATACTATCACCTATGTTTTTATGCATTGTAGCTCTACCATCCTATGCCCACTTACATGCTGCCTAGGTACTTGGAAACTTTAGTGTAAGATGTAGCATCATGTGGCAGGAACACAACAACCCCGATACTTGGCCCCGGGACGACAATTTCTTAATGCTATGCTTGAGTAGACGGGTTATTGGTTGAGTCTATACCACGAGTGATGCGAGGTTGATATAATAATCAAGACCGGACTAAGACAAGATTTTCAAGACCTCGGACGCAATGCAACACTGGGTGAAGGACGGTTGATCGGCTCCCTGGAAAACCCAGTGGATGCCCGGGATGCTGGAGAGGCCATGACATCATGCGGAAAGCTTCACCCAGGCTCAAAGAGACGGACGGATATTTTCAAGACCCAAGGCTTACCTACACAGCCACAAGTCATTATGGGCTCTGGCTTGGTTGGACAACGCGGCAACTCTGGACAGGCGGTGCTAGCAGATGTAGACGAACGGTAGGAATGGATGGGCACCGACAGGGATTCAGAGGGACCCGTTGAAAGACCATGTTTTGATCATCCGGTCTTCAAACACATTGAAGTGCGAGGACATACTCGGAGGTGATCAAATCTTGTGGGGAACGTGTGCAACACTCTGCAGAGTACTCAAACCTAATCGATTAGCCGTGTCCACGGTCATGGACAACTTGAGCCAAAGGAACTGAAGTTATCTGGATTTCTCATCACCATTATATATATTTGATGAGGGTAATTATTGACAACTCGGGTACGAGAACTGGTTGGCGGAACCATCTCGTTAACAACAAACCTTGTAGTAAAAGTTTGCTTTCAACCCCTCTTGTTGTAGGATAAAACTGGCTTTATGCAAAACTTAGCTCCACCGACCAAATATGCATGTAGAGATAGTTGATTATTACTTTACCCCTCTCTTATGTGACTTGCCGGCATATTCAATATGCTGATCTACACGGCTGCAACGTCATATGTTGCAGATATTTTTCTTCGACGAGTAAGGGTACGATCCAGGGTTACGGTCATCGTCGTCCTCGTTGTTTTTTGTTGTTGTTGTCGTTGATGTCGTTGTTATCGTTGTTGTTGTTGTTGTTGTTGTTGTCGTTGTTCCCGTTTTTCTCGTCATTGTCGTTGTTGTCGTCGTCACCGTTGTCATCGTTGTTATTGTTGCTGTTCTAGTTGTTGCTATCACTGTTCTCATTGTTGTCGATGTTTTTGTTGTTGTTGTGGTCGATGTTCTCGTTGTTCTCATCATTGTCGTTGTTTTCGTCTTAGTTGTCATCTTCGTTGTTTTTGTTGTTGTTGTTATCGTTGTTGTTGTTGTCGTTGATGTCCTTGATGTCGTTGTTATCGTTGTTGTTGTTGTCGTTGATGTCCTTGATGTCCTTGATGTCGTTGATGTCGTTGATGTCCTTGATATCGTTGTCGTCATCATCATCGTCGTCGTCGTCGTTGTTGTTGTTGTTGTTGTTGTTGTTGTTGTTGTTGTCTTGTTGTTGTTCTTGTTATTGTTGTGTTGTTGTTGTTGTTGTTGTTGTAGTGGTTGTTGTTGTTGTTATTGTTGTGTCATTGTTGTCGTCGTTGTCGTGATCATCGTCGTCGTCGTCGTGTTTGTTGTTGTTGTTCTTGTTGTTGTTGTTGTTGTTGTTGTTGTCGTCGTCATTGTTGTCTCTGTTGTCGTCGTTGTTGTCGTTGTTCTTGTCATTGTCGTTGTTGTCATCGTTGTCGTCGTCGTC
>NC_058518.1:205864875-205879875 GCF_904849725.1 Hordeum vulgare subsp. vulgare
ATCGTCATAGTTGTTATTGTTGTCGTCGTTGCCGTCGTCCTTGCTGTTGTTCTGGTTGTGGTCGTTGCTATCGTTGTTGACGTTGTTTTCGATGTTGTTGTCGTTCTTGTTATTGTTTTCGTAGTTCTCGTTGTTGTCGTCGTCGTCGTTGTCATCCTTGTCGTTGTTGTCGTTGTAGTCTCTCTTGTTTTTGTGGTTATTGTTGTCATTGTTATCATTGTTCTCATCATTGTCGTTGTTGTCGTCGCTGTCGTGGTCCTTGTTGTTGTTGTTGTCGTTGCTATTGTTGTTGATGTTGTTGTCTAGGTTCTCGTTATTATTGTTGTTGTTGTTGTAGTTGTCGTTGTTCTCGTTGTTGTTGTTGTTGTTGTTGTTGTCGTCGTTGTTGTTGTTGCGGTTGTTGTGATTGTTGTGGTTGCAGTTGTTTTTGTTGTTGTTGTCATAGTAACCACGGTAATAATAAATTACCAGTGCCTACTATTGTGGGGGAAAAATATGCGAAAAAGTTCATCCGAGCGGTAGTAAAAAATTACTACCACTTAGAGGGCGGTAGTAAAAAATTACCACCGCTCTTAGCGCGGTACTACCGCTGGCCCTTTTGCATAAACATCAAAGATGGGTATGGAGCTCCATTTCAGCTAGGGAAAAGGTGGTGCCCTAAATGTGTACATGATGATTCCACCCAAACCTTTCCGACGCGGACCCCCTCTTAATAGTACGGCTTTCCTACGACTCAATTCCACCAATGAGAAACGTAGAAAGCAACCATCTTCGAGACATTCCGAGGGGCATAGAATCGTCTTGTGCCTAGATATAATTATCTGAAATACTCAACGTACACGATTAGTCCGCACACGCATTGTCATCAATCACTAAAACCACCTACGGAGAAATATGGCCTAACAGATGTTGACGTTGTTGTCGATGTTGTGGTCGTTGTTGTTATTGTTGTCGAGTTGTTGTTCTTGTTGTTGTCGTCGTTGTCGTTGTTGTTGCCATCATCGTCGTCCTTGTCATTGTTGTCGTTGTTTTCTCTGTTGTTGTTGTCGTTGTTGTTGTCATTGTTATCATTGCTCTCATTGTTGTCATTGTTGTCATTGTTTTCGTCGTCCTTGTTGTTGTTATTGTTGTTGTTGTAGTTGTTGTTGTTGTTGTTGTTGTTGTTGTTGTTGTTGTTGTTGTTGTTGTTGTTGTCATTGTCGTCGTCTTCTTCGTCGTCGTCGTCGTTGTTGTTGTTGTTGTTGTTGTTGTTGTTGTTATCACGCTCGTCGTCGTATTCGCTATTGTCGTTGTTTTTGTCGTTCTCGTCGTCGTCGATGTTGTTGTTGTTGTTGTTGTTGTCGTCGTCGTCGTCGTCGTTGTTGTTGTTGTTGTTGTTGTTGTTGTTGTTGTTGTTGTTGTTGTTGTTATTCTTCTCTACATTATCATTGTCATCCTCGTCGCCTTCGTCGTCATCGTTGTCATTGTTGCCATCGTCGTCTTCGTCGTCATTCTTGTTGTAGTAGTAGTACTTGTTGTTGTCGTTCTTGTTGTTCTTGTTGTCATCGTCGTCTTTGTTGTTGTCGTTGTTGTTGTTGTCATTGTTGTCGCTGTCGTCGTCGTTGTTGTTGACATTGTGGTTGTTGTCGTAGTTGTTGTTGTCGTTGTTGTTGTTGTCGTAGTTGGCGTTGTTGTCGTTGTTCTCGTTGTTGTCGTCATTGTCGTTGTTGTTGTCGTCATTGTCGTTGTTGTTGTTGTCTTTGTTGTTGTTGTGGCTGTTGTCTTTGTTGTTGTCATCGTCGTCGTCGTTGTTTTTGTCTCTGTGGTTGTTGTGGTTGTTGTTGTCGTTGTGATCATTGTTCTCATCGATGTTGTTGATGTAGAGACCCGACTCAAAACGAGTCAAGCCTCTGTGTATCTGTGCCATCCCTCGATCAGTATGCTGGCACACACAGTACATCAATGTATATATCAAAGTGCAATCACATGTAAATAGCATAAAACTGATATATACCTTAAATATCTCAGCGGAAGCAGTCAAGGGAGTGGAGTCCCAATAAACACCAACGGCAAGTTGAGTGTAGACCGTAACACTGAATCATACTCTTACTCGTCGAAGAAAAATATCTGCAACATAAGACGTTGCAGCCGTGTAGGTCAGCATATTGAATATGCCGGCAAGTCACATAAGAGAGGGGTGAAAAGTAATCAACTATCTCTACATGCATATATGGCAGGTTGGGCTATAAGATTTTAGCGAAAAGCAAGTTTTCTCCTACATCAAGATAGGGTTAAAAGCAAAATGTTACTACATTGTTGGTTGTTAACGAGATGGTTCCGCCAACCAGTTCTCGTACCCGAGTTCTCAATAATTACCCTCATCAAATATATTTAATGGTGTTGAGAAATCCAGATAACTTCAGTTCCTTTGGCTCAAGTTGTCCATGACCGTGGACACGGCTAATCGATTAGGTTTCAGTACTCTGCAGAGTTTTGCACACGTTCCCCACAAGATTTGATCGCCTCCGTGTGTATCCTCGCACTTCAGGGTGTTTGAAGACCGGATGATCAAAACATGGTCTTTCAACGGGTCCCTCTGAATCCCTGTCGGTGCCCATCCATTCCTACCACCGCCTGTCCAGAGTCGCCGCGTTGGCCAACCAAGCCAGAGCCCATAATGACTTGTGGCTGTGCAGGTAAGCCTTGGGTCTTGAAAATATCCGTCCGTCTCTTTGAGCCTGGGTGAAGCTTTCCGCAGGATGACATGGCCTCTCCAGCATCCCGGGCATCCACTGCGTTCTCCAGGGAGCCGATCAACCGTCCTTCACCCAGAATTGCATTGCGTCCGAGGTCTCAAAAATCTTGTCTTCGTCCGGTCTTGATTATTATATCAACCTCGCATCACTCGTGGTATACACTCAACCGATAACCCGTCTACTCAAGCATAGCATTAAGAAAATTGTCGTCCCGGGGCCAAGTGTTGGGGATGTTGTGTGCCTACCACATGATACTACAATCTACACTAAAATTTCCAAGTACCTAAGCAGCATGCAAGTTTGGGCATAGGATGGTAGAACTACGATGAATAAAAACATAGGTGATAGTATGATCAAAGTGACTTGCCTGGTGATGTTGACGAAGAAGAATTTCTCGAGAAAATAACTTGATAGACTACTCGTCACTCTCCGATGAAATCTATATAGCAAACATATCATCCACATAAGCACTCATACTAGCAATCATTCTAGCAATCAAACAAAAGAGAGAGAGGGAATAAGAAACCGAAATAAACTTTAAATAAGACTAGAGAATCTTCTACTACGTCAAACACTAAATAGTTTTTGTCTAACAGAAAATAATAACTAGGAACTAAGATATAAGTTTAACTAAGATAAAATAAAGTAGTTTTCGCAAAACTATTTGAAAGTATTCCCAAACGGGATTTGAACCAGTGCGGAAACCAATTGCAAGTTACTAAGGAACGAGCATTGATTTCATGAAAACAAGTAAAACTAAAATAAAAACTTGTTGCAAAACTACTGTTAACTAACATAAACAAAACAATAATAATCTTTCTGAAATAATAAAGAAAATATTTTAAAACAAAAGTAGAAAATGAATTAGCCGAAATCCTGAAAGAGGTGAAACAGAAATTGTTTCACATGAAATAATGAGTTCAAATACTCAAACAAATCTGAACTTTTTACCACTAATAAATAAGATCACTAGTGATCAGTACCAAAAGGAATCATATTAAAAGCTATTTTTAAACTCCTGGAATAGGCAAAACAAGGTTTAAATTAAATCTGCTCTAACTTATATTTGAAAACTTCGAACATAGACAAATTATATGTTTTTAAAAACTACAGGAAATTTGTGAGCTACTGGAAAACGAATCAATGTCATTCGACTTCGGGTTCAAAAGTTGTGGCCACAACAAGATTGAAACTTGTTGTTTTTGTAAACAGGCAGAAAAATGAAAAGCTAACTAGCTAACTAATGGGGTACACGTGGCAAGTTTCTATTGGCTGCGTAGGGTGTTTGTTGGAACGCTTCGGGCAAACGGCCGAAGCTAAGTAAACTCGCTGGTTAAATCATAAGTGACAAAAAAACCCACTAGTTTTCTAAACTAAACCAAAAGTTATCTAGTGATCTAATCTAGGCCTTACCTCTTAGATCCAACGGCTAAAAAAAAGAAGAGCATGAAATAACAGAGAGGAGGGGGAGGCTACCTTGCTGGGATGTACTCCGGCGAGGTCACGTCGCCGGAGAGGGGAGGGGAGGGGGCTCCGGGGCGGTGGGGAGTCGGGCGGCGGCGGCGCGGCAATCCTTCTCCGAGGGGAGGCGGCGGTGGAGCGAAGGGGGCGCTGGGGGGCGCTCCCAGGGGCGGGGTAGACGTGGCAGTGCTTTGCTACGGCGGCAGCAGTGGTGAGGGGACGGGGCGGCGGCGGTCCGACGAGTTAGGGTTGGGAACGGGGTCGGCTAGGGGTGGGGAGTATTTATAGGCTAGGAGGGGGTAGAGCTATGGAAGGGAGAGGGAGAGAATCGGCAGGGAAATCGCGAGCTGGGGAGGGGCTCGGTCTCGGGTGCAGAGAATAGGAAAGAGAGGGAGGAAGGAGATGGCCGCTCGGTGTTAGGCTCGGGCAGGGGCCCTTCGGCCAGAGAGAGAAGGGGCGGGGAGAGGGGGTCGGTCGCCCGGTATTAAGGGATTTCAATCCCGGGTAAGTGGGGATTCGGCCCAGGCTATCTAGCGCCCAGGGGCGGCTTTAAAGAAAAAAAAACAAGCTTTCCTAATATCTAACCTTTTCCAAAACAGAAATATAAAAGCTAATAAAGGGAAATAAATCAAAATATCTATATATGGTATTATATATCAAAAAATCAGAAAAAGAATCTCTACCCGAATAACATTTTTTGAAGCCAAAATAAAAACTGTTAAAAAATGTTTTTTTTTCAGAAATTCCCAATTTCCTTTATTTCTTTTTGCAATTATTTTTGCAAAAGTACTTTGGGTTTTCTTGGCTCAAATATTTCAAAAATTTGCCCGCACTTTGGAGGGTCATTTTCCTCCGCTCTCTCTCTTGCGTGCAAGAGAGTTTTCTCCGGGCATTTCTCGCGCGAGGGAAATGCAAAACAAAAGACGAAAGAATTTCCCGGCATTTCTTGCAGGAAGAAAACAACTAAAAATGCAAGGGAATTCAAATGTAAATATCTCCGTTCAAATCCTTTATAATTGAAGAAGCCATGTCATCTTCTTTCGTTGCTTTTAAAAGCTTTAATTCGAATTCACCGGAGAAGGGGAAAGTCATTTTATTCCCTCTCACTCAAAAGTTTCGAGAAGTTTCAAATTTCACACAAGTCTCAATCACTCAGCAAAAAAACAAACAAGCAAATCTAATAATTATATTAACATTCCAAAATTTAAAATTTTGGGATGTTACAAACTACCACACTTAAAATGAATCTCGTCCTCGAGATTCAATGAGGCTAGAAAGAAAAGGTTTAGATTTTGGAGGTCTTCTAACAAATCCAATCTCCTACAAAGTGGGGTGCTACCACACTTAATACAAGTGTTACTGGTCCCTTAAGATGTTAACTATCCTTTGGGGTTTTGGCATCTGACTCCTCATAGTCTTCACATGTTCCGCTATATTCATAACATTTCCATTAAAACGAGGGTCCTTCCGTTGATATAAGCTTCTTCCTTTAATGGGCCTTCTTAACTGACAGTCCCGTGATTAATACTAAATAACCTATCGATGATTCTCATGGTGGTCTACCATTTGTGGTTATCCTACAGAGAGAGGGTCTTGGTTTCATCCTCACCGTAAAATTTCCTACGCGTGACAACAAGTGCCATGTACATGGGACTTTCCTAGTACCATTCTAAGGCTTAAACAAAAGCTTCAAAGAACTTCGTCTCTCTATAAGGGTAAGTCTCTCAGATTTACCATTCCGAATAGCAGGATAAATGATAAGAGTAAGTCGTCATGGTGATCAATCCATTCCGCACCCAAATCATTTCTCTGTATAAGGTTTAGCGAATCGCGCATTCTAACACTTGGGCATCCTCACAAGCGTTGCAGAGTTTCTCTTGTCCACGAACGAAGTTCGGATAATCCATTGGTTCTGCAAGCTGAACGAAACATCTATCGTATCTTCACAACTCTCAGGTTTCGTATGCTCCTAAGAAAACGTTTCCTGGTCCATGTTTCCTTCTCCAAAAAGATAGTACTTGGTCCTTGTTAGTCCCGGGGTCTATGGGTTTCAGGCATACTTGGGGTAAATGTGATACTGAGCTGGGTAGTGGGTGGTTCCTTCACAAAGGAAACTAGTCACCTGACTACTTGGGTACTCCTCAGCTGGTTGATTTTCTTCACAATGAGTGCATCCATCCTTGTGTTCCTCCTGGGTGTGTCCTATTTCTCCACAGATCTTGCATGCACAAGTCTTCTTCTTCGGATTATCATAGCAATTCTGAATAAGACGGGATCTTAACAGAGTCTTCTTGAATTCGTCCCAGGTTTCTGCTCCACTAAATCCTTGTATGGCATGATGCATTTTCCACCAGATTGCAGCACTTTGGGTAAAGTACTGGAGAGTGTGTTCCACTTCATACTTCCTTGATATCAAGTTACTCCCGAAGTGCTTTACCATGTTCTGAATCCATATTTCAGCCTCCGGTTGGGTCATTGGTCCAGAGACTACAAGTCCAGCTTCATACTCCATCTGGTAGGGTTGAGGTTTTGGGGATGAGACGGGTAAGAAAGGGAGGGAGATACACACAATACAAACAATATTTTTGAGAATAGATTTTTGTTGTGGCCGTCGGAAAACACACACCAATGACGGCTCACAATTCATCATATCTAACGTGGGTACATAAAAGGGGTTTGGACTTCTAATGGTCATATAATTATTCGAACACTTCAGGGTCTTTGAGTTCTTCGGGTCTTGAAAGTCTACTGTTGGCGTAGCTTCAATTCTTTAAACGCGTGTGAAATCCTCTTTACATTGAAGTAGAACTCCGTTGATTCTTCATGAGGTCGAAGGGGTAAGGGGGTTGTATAACTATTTGAGGTGAGGGAGAACATTTGATGAAATCAGAAGAGATGAGAAGTAAAAGGTGTTCTTGAAAATATTTTTTTTGAGAGATCCTATCCTAAGAAATTTCCAGTTTCTAGGGTCACGTCCTATAGTCAACATGTGCTCTGATACCATTAATGTAGCGACCCGACTCAAAACGAGTCAAGCCTGTGTGTATCTGTGCCATCCCAGGATCAGTATGCTGGCACACACAGTACATCATTGTATATATCAAAGTGCAATCACATGTAAATAGTGTAAAACTGATATATACCTTAAATATCTCAACGGAAGCAGTCAAGGGAGTGGAGTCCCAATAAACACCAACGACAAGTTGAGTGTAGACCGTAACCCTGAATCGTACTCTTACTCGTCGAAGAAAAATATCTGCAACGTAAGACGTTGCAGCCGTGTAGGTCAGCATATTGAATATGCCCACAAGTCACATAAGAGAGGGGTGAAAAGTAATCAACTATCTCTACATGCATATATGGCAGGTGGGGCTATAAGTTTTTAGCGAAAAGAAAGTTTTCTCCTACATCAAGATAGGGCTAAAAGCAAAATGTTACTACATTGTTGGTTGTTAACGAGATGGTTCCGCCAACCAGTTCTCGTACCCGAGTTGTCAATAATTACCCTCATCAAATATATTTAATGGTGTTGAGAAATCCAGATAACTTCAGTTCCTTTGGCTCAAGTTGTCCATGACCGTGGACACGGCTAATCGATTAGGTTTGAGTACTCTGCAGAGTTTTGCACACGTTCCCCGCAAGATTTGATCGCCTCCGTGTGTGTCCTCGCACTTCAGGGTGTTTGAAGACCGGATGATCAAAACATGGTCTTTCAACGGGTCCCTCTGAATCCCTGTCGGTGTCCATCCATTCCTACCGTTCGTCTACATCTGCTAGCACCGCCTGTCCAGAGTCGCCGCGTTGTCCAACCAAGACAGAGCCCATAATGACTTGTGGCTGTGCAGGTAAGCCTTGGGTCTTGAAAATATCCGTCCGTCTCTTTGAGCCTGGGTGAAGCTTTCCGCAGGATGACATCGCCTCTCCAGCATCCCGGGCATCCACTGCGTTCTCCAGGGAGCCGATCAACCGTCCTTCATCCAGAGTTGCATTGTGTCCGAGGTCTTGAAAATCTTGTCTTAGTCCGGTCTTGATTATTATATCAACCTCGCATCACTCGTGGTATACACTCAACCGATAACTCGTTTACTCAAGCATAGCATTAAGAAAATTGTCGTCCCGGGGCCAAGTGTCGGGGATGTTGTGTGCCTACCACATGATACTACAATCTACACTAAAATTTCCAAGTACCTAAGCATCATGCAAGTTTGGGCATAGGATGGTAGAACTACGATGCATAAAAACATAGGTGATAGTATGATCAAAGTGACTTGCCTGGTGATGTTGACGAAGAAGAATTTCTCGAGAAAATAACTTGATAGACTACTCGTCACTCTCCGATGAAATCTATATAGCAAACATATCATCCACATAAGCACTCATACTAGCAATCATTCTAGCAATCAAACAAAAGAGAGAGAGTGAATAAGAAACCGAAGGAAACTTCAAATAAGACTATAGAATCTTCTACTACGTCAACCACTTAATAGTTTTTGTCTAACAGAAAATAATAACAAGGAACTAAGATATAAGTTTAACTAAGATAAAATAAAGTATTTTTCGCAAAACTATTTGAAAGTATTCCCAAACGGGATTTGAAACAGTGCGGAAACCAATTGCAAGTTACTAAGGAACGAGCATTGATTTCATGAAAACAAATAAAACTAAAATAAAAACTTGTTGCAAAACTACTGTTAACTAACATAAACAAAACAATAATAATCTTTCTGAAATAATAAAGAAAATATTTTAAAACAAAAGTAGAAAATGAATTAGCCGAAATCCTAAAAGCGGTGAAACAAAAATTGTTTCACATGAAATAATGAGTTAAAATACTCAAAAAAATCTGAAAGTTTTACCACTGATAAATAAGATCACTAGAGATTAGTACCAAAAGTAATCAAGTTAAAATCTATTTTTAAACTCCTGGAATAGGCAAAACAAGGTTTAAACTAAATCTGCTATAACTTATATTTGAAAATTTCAACCATAGACATATTATATGTTTTTAAACACTACAGGAAATTTGTGAGCTACTGGAGAAAGAATCAATCTCATTGGACTTCGGGATCAAAAGTTGTGGCCAAAACAAGATTGAAACTTGTTGTTTTTGTAAACAGGCAGAAAAATGAAAAGCTAACTAGCTAACTAATGGGGTACACGTGGCAAGTTTCTATTGGCTGCGTAGGGTGTTTGTTGGAACGCTTCGGGCAAATGGCCGAACCTAAGTAAACTCTCTGGTTAAATCATAAGTGACAAAAAAACCCACTGGTTTTCTAAACTGAACCGAAAGTTATCTAGTGATCTAATCTAGGCCTTACCTCTTAGATCCAATGGCTAAAAAAAGAAGAGCATGAAATAACAGAGAGGAGGGGGAGGCTACCTTGCTGGGCAGTACTCCGGCGAGGTCACGTCGCCGGCGAGGGGAGGGGAGGGGCTCCGGGGCGGTGGGGAGTCGGGCGGCGGCGGCGGGGCAATCCTTCTCCGAGGGGAGGCGGCGGTGGAGCGAAGGGCACGCTGGGGGGCGCTCCCAGGGGCGGGGTAGACGTGGCAGTGCTTTGCTTCGGCGGCAGTAGTGGCGAGGGGACGGGGCGGCGGCGGTCCGACGAGTTAGGGTTGGGAACGGGGTCGGCTAGGGGTGGGGAGTATTTATAGGCTAGGAGGGGGTAGAGCTATGGAAGGGAGAGGGAGAGAATCCGCAGGGAAATCGCGAGCTGGGGAGGGGCTCGGTCTCGGGTGCAGAGAATAGGAAAGAGAGGGAGGAAGGAGATGGCCGCTCGGTGCTAGGCTCGGGCAGGGGCCCTTCGACCAGAGAGAGAAGGGGCGGGGAGAGGGGGTCGGTCGCCCGGTATTAAGGGATTTCAATCCCGGGTAAGTGGGGATTCGGCCCAGGCTATCGAGCGCCCAGGGGCGGCTTTAAAGAAAAAAAACAAACTTACCTCATATCTAACCTTTTCCAAAACAGAAATATAAAAGCTAATAAAGGGAAATAAATCAAAATATCTATATATGGTATTATATATCAAAAAAATCAGAAAAAGAATCTCTACCCGAATAACATTTTTTTAAAGCCAAAATAACAACTTTTAAAAAATGTTTTTTTTTTCAGAAATTCCCAATTTGCTTTATTTCTTTTTGCAATTATTTTTGCAAAAGAACTTTGGGTTTTCTTGGGTCAAATATTTCAAAAATTTGCCTGCACTTTGGAGGGTCATTTTCCTCCGCTCTCTCTCTTGCGTGCAAGAGAGTTTTCTCTGGGCATTTCTTGCGCGAGGGAAATGCAAAACAAAAGACGAAAGAATTTCCCGGCATTTCTTGCACGAAGAAAACAACTAAAAATGCAAGGGAATTCAAATGTAAATATCTCCGTTCAAATCCTTTATAATTGAAGAAGTCATGTCATCTTCTCTCGTTGCTTTTAAAAGCTTTAATTTGAATTCACCGGAGAAGGGGAAAGTCATTTTATTCCCTCTCACTCAAAAGTTTCGAAAAGTTTCAAATTTCACACAAGTCTCAATCACTCCGCAAACAAACAAACAAGCAAATCTAATAATTATATTAACAATCCAAAATTTATAATTTTGGGATGTTACAGTTGTTTTCGTCGTCCTTGTTGTTGTTGTTGTTGTCATTGCTATCTTTGTTGTCATTGTTGTCCATGTCATCGTCGTCATTGTTGTTGTTATCGTAGTTGTCATCGTTGTTGTTGTTGTTTTTTTGTTTATGTTGTTTGATTTCTTGTTGTTGCTGCTGTTGTTGTGGATGTTATTGTTGTGGTTGTTATTGTTGTTGTTGTCGTCGTTGTTGTTGTTGTTGTTGTTGTTGTCATTGTTGCCGTCGTTCTCATCATTGTCGTAGTTGTCGTCGTTGTCGTCGTCATCGTCATCGTCTTTGTTGTTGTTGTTGTTGTTTTGTTGTCGTCGTATTCGTCGTCGTCGTTGTTCTTTTTCTTATTGTTGTTGTTGTTGTTGAGGATGTTGTTGTCGCTGTTGTTGTCGTCGTTGTTGTTATTGTCATTGTTGCCGTTGTTCTCATCTTTGTCATAGTTATTGCAGTTGTCGTCGTTGTTGTTGTTGTCGTCGTCGTCGTCGTCGTTGTTGTTGTTGTCGTCGTCGTCGTCATCGTCGTCGTTGTTGTTGTTGTTGTTGCTGTTGTTGTTGTTGTTGTTGTCGTTATAATTGTTGTTGTTGTTTCTGTTGTTGTTGTTGTTGTTGTTGTTGTTGTTTTGGTTTTTGTTTTTGTTGTTATTGTTGTAGTCGTTGTTGTTGTTTTTAACGTCGTCGTCATCGTCGTCGCCGTCTTCGTTATTTTTGTTGTTGTTGTTTTTGTTCTTGTTCTTGTTTTTCTTGTTCTAGTTCTTGTTGTTGTTGTTATTGTTGTTGTTGTTTTTCTGTTGTCGTTGTCATCGTCGTCTTCGTTGTTGTTGTTGTTGTTGTTGTTGTCGCTATTGTCGTTGTTATCGTTGTTGTCGTTGTTGTCACTGTTGTCATAGGGTTGTTGTCGTTGTTCTAGTCGTTGTTGTTGGCGTTGTTGTCGTCATCGTCGTCATCATCGTTGTTGTTGTTGTTGTAGTCGTCGTCATCATTGTGTACGTTGTTGTTGTTGTTGTTGTTGTCGTCGTTGTACTCGTCATTGTCGTTGTTGTCGCCGTTCTCGTTGTTGTTGTTGTTGTTATTGTTGTCATCGTTGTTGTTGTTGTTGTTGTTGTTGTTGTTGTTGTTGTTTTTCTTGTTGTTGTTGTTCTGGTTGTTGTTTTTGTGGTTGTTGTTGTTGTTTTTATTGTTGTTGTTGTGGTTGTTGTTGTTGTTGTTGTTGTTCTTGTTGTTGTTGTTTTTGTCATTGTTGTTGTTGTTTGTGTTGTTGTTGTTGTTGTTGTTGTTCTTGTTCTTGTTGTTGTTGTTGTTATTCTTATCGTCGTCATCGTTGTCATCCTCGTCCTCGTCTCATCATCGTCGTTATCGTTGTGGTCGTCGTTGTTATCGTCGTTGTCATTGTCATTGCTGTAGTAGTAGTTCTTCTTCTTCTTGTTGTTGTTGTTGTTGTTGTTGTTATTGTTGTTGTTTGTAACATCCCACTTTTCCTAATTGGGAATGTTTTACATTGTAGCTAAGCATCTATGCATAAGTGATTGAAATAAATTTAGCTCGTGAATTTTCCTTCATCTTCGATTTGCATTTTCATTTTTTCCTCGCGCGAGAAATGCCCGGAGAAAACTCTCTTGCACGCAAGAGAGAGAGCGGAGGAAAATGACACTCCAAAAGTGCGGGCAATTTTTGAAGTGTTGGAGCCAAGAAAACCCAAAGTTCTTTTGCAAAAATAATTGCAAAAAGAAATAAAGCAAATTGGGAATTTCTGAAAAAACATTTTTTAAAAGTTTTTATTTTGGCTTTAAAAAATGTTATTCGGGTAGAGATTCTTTTTCTGATTTTTTTATATATAATACCATATATAAATATTTTGATTTATTTGCCTTTTTTTAGCTTTTGTTTTCTGTTTTGGAAAAGGTTTAATAAAAGGAAGGTCTTTTTTTTAACCGCCGCCTCGAGCGCATCTTAACCTGGGCCATCTTCCCCACTTCCGTGGGATCCGAGATCCCTAGAAGCCGGGCGACCGCCCCTGCCTTTCCCCGCCCTTGCCACTGACCTGCCGGCCCCCTGGCCGACACCTAGCTCCCCGCGGCCACCCTTCTCCTTCCTTCCTCTCTTTCCTTCCTTCTCTGCTCCACCCGAAACCGAGCCGCACCACCAGGGATTCCTTCCCCGTTTCTCCCTCACCTTCCATAGCACCACCCCCTCCTGGCCTATATAAGAGAGCCCCACCTCGGCCGACCCCGTTCCCTACTCAACCTCGCCGAGCCGCCGACCCTAGTTGCCGCTCCACCGCCCGCCGCCACCGGAGTTACTGCCACCTTCGGCACCGCCCTGGAGCGTCCCCCCCCCCCCCGAGCTCTCTCTCCCCCGAGCGCCTCCCCCCGAGGAGGACTTCCCCACCGCCGCGGCCCATCTTGCCGACCGCCCCGGAGTCCCCCTCCCCTCCCTCGCCGGCCAGCCCATTCTCGCAGGAGCAACCCACGGCCAGCCAAGGTAGCCCTCCCTCCATCTCTCTGTTATTTCATGCTATTTCCTTTTAGCCGTTAGATCTTGGATATAGGGTCTAGATTAGATCCCTAGTACCTGTTCGGTTTATCTTAGAAAACCCACGGTTTTTATTCCCACTTAAGTTTTAACCAGTAGTTTTTGCTAGCCTTAGGCCGTTTGCCCGTAGCGTTCCAACAAACAGCCGCCGCAGCCAATAGCCTTAGGCCACGTGTACCCCTCTTTTTAGCACTAGTAGTTTTATAATTTTCTGCCTGTTTGCAAAAACAGAAACTTTCAATTTTGTTTTGGCCACAACTTTTTATCCCGAAGTCCAATGACATTGATTCTTTTTCCAGTAGCTCACAAATTTCCTGTAGTTTTTAAGAACATATAATTTGTCTATGTTTGAAATTATTAAACATAAGTTAGAGCAGATTTAGTTAAAACCTTGTTTTGCCTATTCCAGGAGTTTAAAAAAGTTGATTCTTTTTGCTACTGCTTTCTAGTGATAAAATATTACTGTGGTAGAAGTTTCAGAATTTTTAAAGTATTTTTACTGGTGTTTTCAACAGAAACAAGTTTCTGCCATACCGGCGCGCGATAAACTCTTTTGCTTAGGCATTTGCAAATCATTACTTGTGATGTTATTTTTACTTGTGGCATGATTGAATTGCTTATGTGTGCTTTGTGTTTGTATCGGTAGATCATCCGGAGTGCGAAGCGTGTTACTTAGAGGCGCTCGAGCAGGACAACTATCATCAAGGCAAGTCATTTTGATCATGTTATTTTACCTATGTTTTCGATGCATGGTAGATCACCTTCTTTGCCCAATTGCATGCTGCCTAGGTACTTGGAAACTTTAGCTTAAGTTGTAGTATCATGTGGTAGGAACACAACATCCCCGATACTTGGCGCCGGGACGACAATTTCTTAATGCTATGCTTGAGTAGACGGGTTATCGGTTGAGTGTATACCACGAGTGATGCGAGATTGATATAATAATCAAGACCGGACTAAGACAAGATTTTCAAGACCTCGGACGCAATGCAACTCTGGGTGAAGGACGGTTGATCGGCTCCCTGGAGAACCCAGTGGATTCCCGGGATGCTGGAGAGGCCATGTCATCCTGCGGAAAGCTTCACCCAGGCTCGAAGAGACGGACGGAGACTTCAAGACTCAAGGCATACCTGCACAGCCACAAGTCATTATGGGCTCTGGCTTGGTTGGACAACGCGGCGACTCTGGACAGGCGGTGCTAGCCGATGTAGACGAACGGTAGGAATGGATGGGCACCGACAGGGATTCAGAGGGACCCGTTGAAAGACCATGTTTTGATCATCCGGTCTTCAAACACCCTGAAGTGCGAGGACAAACCCGGAGGCGATCAAATCTTGTGGGGAACGTGTGCAAAACTCTGCAGAGTGCCCAACCTAATCGATTAGCCGTGTCCACGGTCATGGACAACTTGAGCCGAAGGCATTGAATTTCCCCTGAACTCTCGACACAACTTAATAATGATGTGGGTGTTAACAACTATTCAGGTACGAGAATTGGTTGGCGGAACCATCTCGTTAACAACAAACATTGTAGTAATATTTTGCTTCCAACCCCTTTTTGTTGTAGGATAAAACTGGCTTTATGCAAAACTTAGCTCCACCGGCCAAATATGCATGTAGAGATAGTTGATTATTATTTTACCCCTGTCTTTGATAACTTGCCGGCATATTCAA
>NC_058518.1:205904875-205917375 GCF_904849725.1 Hordeum vulgare subsp. vulgare
AGGGACGACGCTGGAGTTCGTCATGGAGCTGCACGGCGTTCCGCGGGGCCCTTTGCATCTCCCTCGCCCTTTTTCTAGGGCGATGGAGGCCGCCAAGCCCCTGTCTTCTGGTTGCGGGTGTACGGTTGCTTCCACGGCTCTATGCAAGTGCACGCGGAGTACGCGAAGTGCCGCTCCATGTTGCTCGGGCGGGGCTGGAAAGCCTTCGCCCACGCCCACCACATCGAGGATGGGCATATACTCCGCTTCAAGCTAGCGGAGGATAATATGCTATCCGTTAAGTTTTACGGGCGCTCAGGTGTGCGTCTCGGTTGTTGTGAAGAGAGCTCGGGTGGCACCGAATGACCCTCCTCGAGCGATAGCGACGAGGAGGACATCATCGGTAGTGGCGCTCTTGTCACGTTAGGATCTCGGGGGGCCAGGTCGGAGTATGACTCTCCGAGCTCCTACTGACTGTCGGCCATGCCGCCGAGGCCCGCTCACGCCTCTCCCCAGCCCGGTGGGCTTACTCTGCCGGAGCCCGCATCGACGCCTCGTCTATGAGGAGGTGCGATCGTGGGCTCTCGCTTCTTCATCCCCTTGGGTCGCCTTGTCTTCCTCCCCCGTCCTCCTCCGCGTAGTGCTACTCCAGGAGAAACCAGCCTGGGTTGCGCCGGGAGTGGTCCTGCTTTTTGTCTTCTTGAACTTCTGTCCGACGAGCATGTCCCTCGCCGAAAGATAGTGTAATAGGTTAGAGTTGCAAAAATCATTCATGTAATATGTCTGAGTTTGTTTCAAACAAATGAATGAAATGTTGTTTCCTTTGCGTGTGATCGTTCTCCTTGAATGATACGCCATTTGCATTTTTCGGAAGCTTGCCCACGCGAGTGGTTCTGCCGCTAGCGCTTTGAGGAACGGATCCTTAACAGTTCGCTTGAGGGGTCATTACCGGCAAGGCTCCTTGCCGCACTCAGTGCAACCATTAGATCGTCGAGCGCTGCTCGAGGCGAAATAAGGTGCTATGTAGCCACTTAGACTATTGAACAGGTTCGAAACAGTGAGAAGGCACTATGTGGCCGTTCAGGTCGTTGAACTAGTTCGAAACAAAACTAAGGCGCACTGATCCTGACAAGACTCCATCTACGTGCAGGTTTCTCAAACAAGGTTTGGGATCTTCTAGAAAGGGAACAACCTATCTACTCTAAAATCACATCTAAAATATTTATCACTTATCTGTCGTGCCGCGACACTTCTCCTCGCGGCGCTTGGGTCCTTTGCCCGGGACTCAGATCCCCGGCAAGCAGGCGACTATACTCTTCCGGCATCTTCCCCTCCGGCAAGGTATTTGCCGACAGTTCTCGACTATCTTATAGGAGGGGGGGTTGCGAAAGCATAACTCCTTTGCCTGTTTTGTCTGGCCGTGCTGACGGAGCCCTCGAGGCACCTTTAGCGAAGACGTGATGCTTCCGGGGGGACGTTCGGCTGGAGTGCGTGCCTGGGTTCCGGGGCCCGTAGGCGAATTCTCGACGGCTATGCACCTCTCCGTGGAGGTGCGTCGGTCGGAGTATGCGCCAGAGTCCTCGCTGGTGCTCCTAGGCACACCCTCGACAGCAGCGCACTGTCCCGGAGCGGTGCGCTAGCCTGATTCCTTCGAGCTCGAGGTCTCCGTCCCCCTAGCCTGCGTTCGCGAAGCAGAGCGCTCGCGCAGGCCTCATGAGGTCGTGGCGAAGTAGAGCGACCACCGCTGCGCCCTGCTTCGAGGGACGGTGGTGCGCTCAATCTCCCAAGATCTGACGCGGAGCTTGCTTGAATCCGCGCCAAAGATATCGGGGAAAACCAACACCTATGGGAAACTCGAGGAGTCCCATGATCGTTTGGCGGGGAGAGAGAGGTATCACATCGAGAGCGGAACTAGCGATCAACACCGGTAAGGTCCTTTTTACCCAGGTTCGGGCCGCTTGATGCGTAAAACCTACACCTGCTTAGTTTGTATTGTGTGCTTACTGTAGGGTGGATTTGCTACAGTAACTTAGTAGGTGATTAGGCAGTCTCTGATCGCCAAAAAGTTCAACCCCTAAGAATGAGCTTTGGGCCTCCTTTTATAGGCAAAGGGGTCATCAACAGTGTGCTCACGAGATGCACAATGAACAGTGTTCACCACTCTACTTCTTCGGTGGTGTGAGGGCTAGTTAATGCCTTGTCTGACCCCAGACCTGCCGCAAGATGGTTGTGACACGTACCCAGGTGAATCAACACCTGGGCCTTGTGCGGGCACACGAGGGATGTGCTGGAGCGGTCGGATTGTGGTGGAAACTCATGGGGACACGTGCCGAGCGAACATGGGCTTGCTGGCCTGGAACCTCCATCGGGTGACTTGGTCACCTCCCCGTCAAGGAAGGCTTGCCGGGGGCCTTGAACACTTTCCCGGCAAGGAGGGCTTGCCGTGGGGGCTCGCCAGTCATGCGAGCCTTCCCGGCAAGGGAAACTTGTCGGGGTCTTGCTATTCTTTGGGTAGTCTTCCTCGCGAAGTGGGCTTGCCGGGGCCTTGGGAATCTTCCCGACAAGGAGGGCTAGCCGGGGCCTTGCGTCTCGACCCCTTGTACTCGACGCCCCTTGCAGTCAGGGAAGGGCGTGGCCTCGGCGGGTCTTTGTAGCGACCCGACTCAAAACGAGTCAAGCCTCTGTGTTTTTGTGCCATCCCTTGATCAATATGCTGGCACACACAGTACATCAATGTATATATCAAAGTGCAATCACATGTAAATAGCGTAAAACTGATATATACCTTAATTATCTCAGCGGAAGCGGTCAAGGGAGTGGAGTCCCAATAAACACCAACGGCAAGTTGAGTGTAGACCGTCACCCCGAATCGTACTCTTACTCGTCGAAGAACAGTATCTGCAACATAAGACGTTGCAGCCGTGTAGATCAGCATATTGAATATGCCGGCAAGTCACATGAGAGAGGGGTGAAAAGTAATCATCTATACTATATGCATATAAGGCAGGTGCTGTTGTAAGTTTTAGCGTAAAGCAAATTTTCTCCTACAACAAGAGGGGCTAAAAGCAAAATATTACTACGCTGTTGGTTGTTAATGAGATGGTTCCGCCAACCAGTTCTCATACTCAGGTTATCAATATTACCCTCATCAAATATATATAAATGGTGTTGAGAATTCCAGATAACTTCAGTTCCTTTGGCTCAAGTTGTCCATGACCGTGGACACGGCTAATCGATTAGGTTTGAGTACTCTGCAGAGTTTTGCACACGTTCCCCACAAGATTTGATCGCCTCCGTGTATATCCTCGCACTTCACGGTGTTTGAAGACCGGATGATCAAAACATGGTCTTTCAATGGGTCCCTCTGAATCCCTGTCGGTGCCCATCCATTCCTACCGTTCTTCTACATCTGCTAGAACCACCTGTCCAGAGTCGCCGCGTTGTCCAACCAAGCCAGAGCCCATAATGACTTGTGGTTGTGTAGGTAAGCCTTGGGTCTTGAAAATATCCGTCCGTCTCTTTGAGCCTGGGTGAAGCTTTCCGCAGCATGTCATGGCCTCTCCAGCATCCCGGGTCATCCACTGGGTTCTCCAGGGAGCCGATCAATCGTCCTTCACCCAGAGTTGCATTGCGTCCGAGGTCTTGAAAATCTTGTCTTAACCGGTCTTGATTATTTAATCAACCTCGCATCACTCGTGTTATGCACTCAACCGAAATCCCGTCTACTCAAGCATAGCAATATGAAATTTGTTGTCCCGGGGCCAAGTATCGGGGTTGTTGTGTGCCTACCACATGATACTACAATCTATACTAAAATTTCCAAGTACCTAAGCAGCATGCAATTGGGCATAGGATGGTAGAACTACGATGCATAAAACATTGGTGATAGTATGATCAAAGTGACTTGCCTGGTGATGTTGACGAAGAAGAATTTCTCGAGAAATAACTTGATAGACTACTCGTCACTCTCCGATGAAATCTATATAGCAAACATATCATTCACATAAGCACTCATACTAGCAATCATTCTAGCAATCAAAACAAAAGAGAGAGCGAAAAGGAACTCCGAAAGAAACTTCAAATAAGACTAGGGGGTCTTCTACTACGTCAAATACTAAATAGTTTTTGTCTAACAGATAATAATAACAAGGAACTAAGATATAAATTTAACTAAGATAAAATAAAGTATTTTTCACAAAACTATTTGAAAGTATTTCCAAACGGGATTTGAAACAGCGGGGAAACCAATTGCAAGTTACTAAGGAACTAGAATTGATTTCATGATAACAAATAAAAATAAAATCAACACTTGTTGAAAAACTACTTTTAACTAACATAAACAAAACAATAATCTTTCCGAAATATAAAAGAAATAATTAAAAACAATTTACAGAAAAATAATAGCCATAGTCCTAAAAGAGGTGAAACACACATTGTTTCACAAGAAAGAGTGAGCTAAAATACTCAAACAATTCTGAAATTTTTACCACTTATAAATAAGATCACTAGTGATCAGTAGCAAAAGGAATCAAATTAAAAGCTATTTTTAAACTCCTGGAATAGGCAAAACAAGGTTTAAACTAAAGTTGATCTAATTCAAATTTTAAAATTTCAAACATAGACAAATTATATGTTTTTAAAAACTAAAGAGAATTTGTGATCTACTGGAAAAATATTCAACTCCATTGGAGTTGTGGATCAAAAGTTATGGGCTAAACAAAACTGGAACTAATTTTCTCACATATTTAAAACAGAAAAAAAATCTGATGACGTGGCACGATCTGATTGGCCGTATCCGTGCGCTCCTAAAACTAACTAACGAACGGCCCCTATGTAGGAAAAACGATTCGGTTCACTTAACTGGTGGATCGGTTCTTTAAGAAAAACTGAAAGGGTATGCCCCTTGTAATCTACACCATAGATCTTGATCTAATAGGCAAAACAAAAAAGAAAAAATAACAGGATGAGGAGAAGGAGCTTTACCCTGACTGGTAGGGGCTGCAGGCCTTCTCCGGTGAGGGGGGAACTCCGGCGGGGTGGGGTCGCCGGCGGGGGGGGGGGGTGCCGGCGGCGTAGGGGAGTGGCGGCGAGGCTCCGGGGGGGAGACGAGGGGGAAATGGAGAGGGGTGCAGGGGGGGCGACGGGAGGAGCAGGGGCTTCCTGGTCGGGGCGATGTGGAGGAGGCCGCAGCTCCTGGGGAGGCTGCAGGGCGAGGGGGTGCGGTGGCGCGGTGGTGGGGAGGTGGCGGCGAGGTAGGGAGGGCTCGACAGGGAGGGGAGGGAGTGCAGGGGCGATGGGGAAGGTCGCCGGCGAGTTCCTGTGGCCGACTCCGGCGAGGTCCACAGGGGGAGGAGGAGGTGGGGAGAGGCGGCGGTTCCAACGGGAATGGAACGAGGAGGACCGGGGCCTTCTTATAGGGGCGACGGGAGAGGCTAGGAGGAAGTATAGCTCGCGAATCCCGGAGGTGAGGATTTCTCTATCCATGGCTAAGGAAGCTCCTGTGCACGTGAGGAAGGAGATAGAGGAAGAAGAAGATCCTGTTGGGCCAGTTTTTGGAAAGGTCTTAATGGGCCACCGTTTATTTCCATTTAAACACGCTTTCTTTCCTTTTCAATACTAGGAAACTAAAACGATAAAAGGGAAATCAAATTAATTCGGAATATAGAGTTTCTATACACTAAAATTATCAGAAAAATAAAATCTAAATGATGGGCATTTTTCCACGGCCAAAATAAAAACTTAAAAAAAATGTTTTCCCAAAAAAATCCCTAAAAGCTTTTTTTCTTTTTTGCAATTATTTTCTGAAATTAAATTTTGTTTCCTTGGCTCAAAATACTTCAATAAATGCCCCTGGCTCTGGAGGGTCATGTTCCTCCTCTCTTTTTTGTTTGACAGAATAGTATTCCCCGGCATTTCTTGAGTGGAGGGAAAATAGAATTTGCAAATAAAATCGAAGGAAATTCAAATGCCATCTCCATTCAAATTCTTTATAGTTGAAGAAGTCATGTCATCTTCTCTCATTGCTTTTAAAAGATTGAATTTGAATTCATCAGATATGGGGAAAGTCATTTTATTCCCTCTCATTCAAAAGTTTTTGAAAAGTTTCAAATTTCACACAAGTTTCAGTCACTCAAGCAAACAAACAAACAATCTAATAATTATTTTAACATTCCAAAATTTGGGATGTTACAAACCTACCACACTTAAAATGAATCTCGTCCTCGAGATTCTAAGAGGCTAGAAAGAAAGGTTAGGGTTTTGGGGTCTTCTAGCAATCCAATCTCCTGCAAAGTGGGATGCTACCACACTTAAAATGAGAACTACTGGTCCCTCAAAATGTTTTAATGATCCTCTGGGTTTTGGCAACTGACTTCTCACAGTCTTCATAACTTCCGCTATATTCATAACATTTCCATTAAAACGAGGGTCCTTCTGTTGATATAAGCTTCTTCCTTTACTGGGTCTTCTTAACTGACAGTCTCGTGGTCAATTCTAAATAACATATCAATGATTCTCATGGTGGTCTACCATTTGTGGTTATCCTGCAGAGAGAGGGTCTTGGTTTCATTCTCACCGTAAAATTTCCTACGCGTGACAACAAATGCCATGTACTTGGGGCTTTCCTAGTACCATTCTAAGGCTTAAACAAAAGCTTCAAAGAACGTCGTCTCTCACTATGGGTAAGTCTCTCAGATTTACCATTCCGAATAGCAAGATAGATGATAAGAATAAGTCGTCATGGTGATCAATCCATTCCGCACCCAAATAATTTCTCTGTATAAGGTTTAGCGAATCTCGCATTCTAACACTTGGGCATCCTCACAAGCGTTGGAAAATTTCTCTTGTCCACGAACGAAGTTCGGATAATCCATTGGTTCTGCAAGCTGAACAAAACATCTATCGTATCTTCACAACTCTCAGGTTTTCGTATGTTCCTAAGAAAACATGTGCTGATCCATCATAGCTTCTTCCATAAATCATATTCATTTCATAATCAATCCTTTATTACATCGTTAATTTATCCTCAAAAACTCCAATTCAAAAGTAATTTATTACAAATGCTGCCATCCACATTGTTCGGCATGGTCGAGCATTTCTGCCAACTTTATTCATCTGTCTCCCTTGGGGATACTTTAGTTCCACTCGAACTTTCCGAGGTGCTCCTTGAAATCATCCATCTTTTGCTTCATCATGGTGGTCATGAGCTTCATCTCCATCATCTCCGCACGTACCTCACTCAGGTATTCCTGGGTATGACGGAGTCTTTCTTCAAGTATTTCTCCCATCTGACGTATGGCTTCCATGGCAGCTTCACGAACAGCATCAAAGAAGGTTGCTCGTGGTACACGTGAAATGAAAAAGTATTGCCCCATAGTCTTTGGACAAACTCCTTTCACAAGGTGGAGGTGTACTTCCACGTACCAAAGTTCCACTCCATTTTCCATGAATGGGTAGCCTTTGTAGACTGCATCTCCTTCAAGATGAATGTGCTTCATCATGTCCTTCAGGATTTTCGGGTAATCATGATCACTGGTCAGGGTCATGATCGTTTCTGGGCCCTTGAGGAATGACTCGTGGAGAGTTATCATCTGTAGGTGTCAGTAAATAGGTACTCAGAGGAATGTATGTGTCTCCTTGGTAAACATGGTACATTCCTACTCAGTGGATCCTGTGGGTTTACCGATTACTACCACACTTAAAATGAATTATACTCATGCCTGCATAGACCATATTTTCTCATATCCTCATTATTGTTCAGAGATCTTTGTTCGAAGAGAAACAACGCATACAGTTTCAACATAGGCAATCATGAGACAATAAATTCCATTAATTCATGATGTTATTACAATCTCAGGGACTTATGTTACAAAACATTTCACTCCATGATCTTATGAAAAACAAGAGTGCTTCGGATTACACTTATTGCCATGGTAAAAACTTAACTACTCCATTCTAGCTTTCTTCCTTTGTGGACAATCGCTGGCAAAATGTCCTGTTTCCTTGCAACAAAAGCAAATGATTTTTGACAAGTCTCGAGGCTTCTTAGCTTTTTCTTTTGCTCCTTGGGTTTCCGGCTTCCTTCCTGAGCACATGTATTTTTGGTGGCCAAATTCCATACACTTGTAACATCTGACATGACTCAGGTCTATGCCTGCAGAGATTTGGCTCTTCCGAGGGTACTTTTTCTTCTTTCCGGACTCCTTTATTTTGGCCAGTTCTTCTATTTCAAGTGGATCAAACTCCACTTCTTCCGTCGGGAAGTTTCCTAGATACTCTTGGCTTCTCTTCGTGCAATCCTGTGAATGATGTCCTTCTTCTCCACATGAATAGCATGTATTGGAGAAAAATCTGGTTAGACCTTGTCCATGAGGGTCTTCAATATTTTCGTTCATCACCGGTTCTTCTAGAATCTTCTTCTTGAGGGTTTCCTTCATTGCTTCTTTCTGCTGCTTTACAACTTGTTGAACCTTGGGGTAAATGTGACACTGAGCTGGGTAGTGGGTGGTTCCTTCACAAAGGAAACAAGTCACCTGACTACTTGGGCACTCCTCAGCTGGGTGATTTTCTTCACAATGAGTGCATCCATCCTTGTGTTCTTCCTGGGTGTGTCCTATTTCTCCACAGATCTTGCATGCACAAGTCTTCTCCTTCGGATAGCACTTTTGAATAAGTCGGGATCTTAACAGAGTGTTCTTGAATTCGTCCCAACTTTCTGCTCCACTAAATCCTTGTATGGCATGATGCATTTTCCACCAGATTGCCGCACTTTGGGTAAAGTACTGGAGAGCGTGTTCCACTTCATACTTCCTTGAGATCAAGTTGCTCCCAAAGTGGTTCTCCATTTTTTGAATCCATATATCAGCCTCTAGCTGGGTCATTGGTCCAGAGACTACAAGTCCAGCTTCATACTCCATCTGGTAGGGTTGAGGTTTTGGGGATGAGACGGGTCAAAGAGGGAGGAAGATACACACAATACAAACAATATTTTTGAGAATAGGTTTTAGTTGTGGCCGTCGGAAAACACACACCAATGACGGCTCACAAATCATCGTAACTAACGTGGGTATATAAAAGGTGTTTGGACTTCTAATGGTCATATAATTATTCGAACGTTTCGGGGTCTTCGCGTTCTTCGGGTCTTGAGAGTCTTCAATTGGTGTATCTTCAATTCTTCAAACGCGTGGTGAATCCTCTTTACTTTAAAGTAGAACTCCGTTGATTCTTCATGAGGTCGAAGGGGTAAGGGGATTGTACAACTATTTGTGGTGAGAGAAAACATTTGATGAAATCAGAAAAGATGAGAAGTGAAAGGTGTTTTCGAAAATAAGATTTTTGAGAGATCTTATCCTAAGAAGTTTCCAGTTTCTAGGGTCACGTCCTACAGTCAACATGTGCTCTGATACAATTTCTGTAGCGACCCGACTCAAAACGAGTCAAGCCTTTGTGTTTCTGTCCCATCCCTGGATCAGTATGCTGGCACACACAGTACATAAATGTATATATCAAAGTGCAATCACATGTAAAGAGCGTAAAACTGATATATACCTTAATTATCTTAGCGGAAGCGGTCAAGGGAGTGGAGTCCCACTAAACACCAACGGCAAGTTGATTGTAGACCGTAACCCCGAATCGTACTCTTACTCGTCGAAGAACAATATCTGCAACATAAGACGTTGTGGCCATGTAGGTCAGCATATTGAATATGCCGGCAAGTCACATAAGAGAGGGGTGAAAAGTAATCATCAATACTATAAGCATATATGGTAGGTGGTGTTGTAATTTTTAGCGTAAAGCAAATTTTCTCCTACAACAAGAGGGGCTAAAAGCAAAATATTACTACGATGTTGGTTGTTAATGAGATGGTTCTGTCAACCAGTTCTCATCCCCAGGTTATCAATATTACCCTCATCAAATATATATATATATGGTGTTGAGAATTCCAGATAACTTCAGTTCCTTTGGCTCAAGTTGTCCATGACCGCGGACACGGCTAATAGATTAGGTTTGAGTACTCTGCAGATTTTTGCACACGTTCCCCACAATATTTGATCGGCTCCATGTATGTCCTCGCACTTCAGGGTGTTTGAAGACCAGATGATCAAAACATGGTCTTTCAACGGGTCCCTCTCCATCCCTGTCGGTGCCCATCCATTCCTACCGTTCTTCTAGATCTGCTAGCACCGCCTGTCCAGAGTCGCCGCGTTGTCCAACCAAGCCAGAGCCCATAATGACTTGTGGCTATGCAGGTAAGCCTTGGGTCTTGAAAATATCCGTCCGTCTCTTTGAGCCTGGGTGAAGCTTTCCGCAGGATGTCATGGCCTCTCCAGCATCCCGGGTCATCCACTCGGTTCTCTAGGGAGCCGATCAACCGTCCTTCACCCAGAGTTGCATTGCGTCCGAGGTCTTGAAAATCTTGTCTTAACCGGTCTTGATTATGTAATCAACCTCGCATCACTCGTGTTATGCACTCAACCGAAATCACGTCTACTCAAGCATAGCAATATGAAATTTGTCGTCCCGGGGCCAAGTATCGGGGTTGTTGTGTGCCTACCACATGATACTACAATCTATACTAAAATTTCCAAGTACCTAAGCAGCATGCAATTGGGCATAGGATGGTAGAACTACGATGCATAAAACATAGGTGATAGTATGATCAAAGTGACTTGCCTGGTGATGTTGACGAAGAAGAATTTCTCGAGAAATAACTTGATAGACTACTCGTCACTCTCCGATGAAATCTATATAGCAAACATATCATTCACATAAGCACTCATACTAGCAATCATTCTAGCAATCAAAACAAAAGAGAGAGCGAAAAGGAAATCCGAAAGAAACTTCAAATAAGACTAGGGGGTCTTCTACTACGTCAAACACTAAATAGTTTTTGTCTAACAGAAAATAATAACAAGGAACTAAGATATAAATTTAACTAAGATAAAAAAAAGTATTTTTCACAAAACTATTTGAAAGTATTTCCAAACGGGATTTGAAACAGTGGGGAAACCAATTGCAAGTTACTAAGGAACTAGAATTGATTTCATGATAACAAATAAAAATAAAATCAACACTTGTTCCAAAACTACTGTTAACTAACATAAATAAAACAATAATCTTTCTGAAATATAAAAGAAAATAATGTAAAACAATTTACAGAAAAATAATAGCCATAGTCCTAAAAGAGGTGAAACAGAAATTGTTTCACAAGGAACAGTGAGATAAAATACTTAAACAATTCTGACATTTTTACCACTGAGAAATAAGATCACTAGTGATCAATAGCAAAAGGAATCAAATTAAAATCTATTTTTAAACTCCTGGAATAGGCAAAACAAGGTTTAAACTAAAGCTGATCAAATTCAAATTTGAAAATTTCAAACATAGACAAATTATATGTTTTTATAAACTACAGAGAATTTGTGATCTACTGGAAAACGATTCAACTCCATTGGAGTTGTGGATCAAACGTTATGGGCTAAACAAAATTGGAACTAATTCTGTCACAGATTTAAAACAGGAAAAAAAACTGATGACGTGGCATGATCTGATTGGCCGTATCCGTGCGCTCCTAAAACTAACTAACGAACGGCCCCTATGTAGGAAAAACGATTCGGTTCACTTAACCAGTGGACCGGTTCTTTAAGAAAAACCGAAGGGTATGCCCCTTGTAATCTACACCGTAGATCTTGATCTAATAGGCAAAACAAAAAAGAAAAAATAACAGGATGAGGAGTAGGAGCCTTACCGTGACTGGCAGGGGCTCGAGGCCTTCTCCGGCGAGGGGGGGCAACTCCGGCGGGGTGGGGTCGCCGGCGGGGGGGGGGTGCGGGCGGCGTAGGGGAGTGGCGGCGAGGCTCCAGGGGGGAGGGGAGGGGGAGATGGAGAGGGGTGCGGGGGGGGGGGCGACGGGAGGAGCAGGGGCTTCGTGGTCGGGGCGATGTGGAGGAGGCTGCAGCTCCGGGCGAGGCTGCAGGTCGAGGGGGTGCGGTGGAGCGGTGGTGGGGAGGTGGCGGCGAGGTAGGGAGGGCTCGGCAGGGAGGGGAGGGAGTGCACGGGCGATGGGGAAGGTCGCCGGCGAGTTCCTGTGGCCGACTCCGGCGAGGTCCACAGGGGGAGGAGGAGGTGGGGAGAGGCGGCGGTTCCAACGGGAATGGAACAAGGAGGACCGGGGCCTTCTTATAGGGGCGACGGGAGAGGCTAGGAGGAAGTATAGCTCCCAAATCCCGGAGGTGAGGATTTCTCTATCCATGGCTAAGGAAGCTCCTGTGCACATGAGGAAGGAGATAGAGGAAGAAGAAGATCCTGTTGGGCCAGTTTTTGGAAAGGTCTTAATGGGCCACCGTTTATTTCCATTTAAACACGATTTCTTTCCTTTTTCAATACTAGGAAACTAAAACGATAAAAGGGAAATCAAATCAATTCGGAATATAGAGTTTCTATACACTAAAATTATCAGAAAAATAAAATCTAAATGATGGGCATTTTTCCACGGCCAAAATAAAAACTTAAAAAAAAATTCC
>NC_058518.1:205919875-205942375 GCF_904849725.1 Hordeum vulgare subsp. vulgare
GACATGAACGACAACAACATCAACAACAACAATGACGAAAACAACGACAATGATGAGAGCAGCGAGAACATCGACAAGAACAACAACAACGAAAATACCGACAACACCGACAATAGTGATAGTAACAACAATAACAACAACAACAACAACAACAACAACAACAACAACAAAAACAACAACAACAACAACAACGACGATGACGACGACGACGTCGACGACGACGACGACGATGATGACAACGACTACAACAACAACAAAAGCAACATCAGCAGCAGCAGCCGCAACAACAACAACAACAACAACGAAAACGACAATGACTACGATGACGACGACGACAATGACGAGAACAACGACAATGACGAGAACAACGACAACTATGACAGCAACAACAACGACGACGACAACATCGACAACAACGACAACAACAATAAGGATGAAGACAACGAAGACAACCACGAGAATGTGTAGCGACCCGACTGAACACGAGTCAAGCCTCTGGTGTTTCCGTACCATCCCAAGATCATGCTGGTACACACAGAGTACATAATGTATATATTCAAGAGTTCAATCACACAACTTTATTAATCGAAATCTCATAAAGAGTTCTTTATTACAATAAAGGATTACAATAAAGTGGCTGAAGGCCAACTCAAGAGATATCTAATGAAGACTAAGCGGAAGCATCAGGTAGACGAGTCCATCCGACTCCAAGGGTATGTCGCTGAGCGTAAATCGTAGCCTCACTCCTGGTCGAAAAAGTACTCTGCAACATGATACGTTGCAGCCGTGTAGGTCAGCATATTGAATATGCCGGCAAGTCATCAAAGAGAGGAGTAAAAATAATAATCAACTATCTCTACATGCATATTTGGCCGGTGGGGCTATGTTTTGCATAAAGCCAGTTTTATCCTACAATAAGAGGGGTTGGAAGCAAAATATTACTACATTGTTTGTTGTTAACGAGATGGTTCCGCCAACCAGTTCTCGTACCCGAATAGTTGTTAACACCCACATCATTATTAAGTTGTGTCGAGAGTTCAGGGGAAATTCAATGCCTTCGGCTCAAGTTGTCCATGACCGTGGACACGGCTAATCGATTAGGTTGGGCACACTTCAGAATTTTGCACACGTTCCCCACAAGATTTTATCGCCTCCGGGTTTGTCCTCGCACTTCAGGGTGTTTGAAGACCGGATGATCAAAACATGGTCTTTCAACGGGTCCCTCTGAATCCCTGTCGGTGCCCATCCATTCCTACCATTCTTCTACATCTGCTAGCACCGCCTGTCCAGAGTCGCCGTGTTGTCCAACCAAGCCAGAGCCCATAATGAATTGTGGCTGTGCAGGAAAGCCTTGAGTCTTGAAGTCTCCGTCCGTCTCTTCGAGCCTGGGTGAATCTTTCCGTAGGATGACATGGCCTCTCCAGCATCCCGGGCATCCACTTGGTTCTCCAGGGAGCCGATCAACCGTCCTTCACCCAGAGTGGCATTGCGTCCGAGGTCTTGAAAATCTTGTCTTAGCCGGTCTTGATTATTATATCAACCTCGCATCACTCGTGCTATACACCCAACCGATAACCCGTCTACTCAAGCATAACATTAAGATATTATCGTCCCGGGGCCAAGTATCGGGGTTGTTGTGTTCCTACCACATGATACTACAACTTATACTAAAGTTTCCAAGTACCTAGGCAGCATGCAATTGGGGAAAGAAAGGTGATCTACCATGCATCGAAAACATAGGTAAAATGACATGATCAAAATGACTTGCCTTGATGATAGTTGTCTTGCTCGAGCGCTTCTAAGTAACACGCTTCGCACTCCAGATGATCTACCGATACAAACACAAAGCACACCATAAGCACTTCAATCAAGCCACAAGTAAAAATAACATCACAAGTAAGGATTTGCTAAAGCCTAAGCAAAAGCATTCATCACGCGCCGGTATGGCAGAAACTTGTTTCTGTTGAAAACACCAGTAAAAATACTTTAAAAATTTTGAAACTTCTACCACAGTAAGATTTAATCACTAGGAAGCAGTAGCAAAAAGAATCAACTGAAAATCATTTTTTAAACTCCTGGAATAGGCAAAACAAGGTTTAAACTAAATCTGATCTAACTTATATTTGAAAAAACAAATTATATGTTTTTAAAAACTACAGAAAAATTGGAGTCTACTGGAAAAAGAATCAATGTCATTCGACTTGGGATCAAAAGTTGTGTCCAAAACAAAACAGAAACTTTTCTGTTTTTGCAAAAAGGCAGAAAAAAATAAAACTAACTAGTATCTAACAGGGGGTACACGTGGCATGCTACTATAGGCCGAGGGGTGTGTTTGTTGCAGGATTAGGAGCAAACGGCCGAGGCTAAACGAAACTTGCTGGCTAAAACATAAGTGAAAATAAACCGCCGGTTTCCTACTCTAAGCCGAAGGGGTACTATAGGATCTAATCTATACCCTACATCTAAGATCTAAGGGCTACAAACAAGAAAAAGAGAAATAACAAAGAGGTGGGAGAGTCTACCATGGCTGGGAGCTACTCCGGCGAGGAAGAGGGTCGCCGGCAAGGGGGGGGATCTCCGGGGGGCGATGGAGAGACGGGGAGGCGGCGGCGGGGGTGGTCATGCTCCTCGAGGAGGGGTCGGGCGGAGTGGGGCGCCTGACGGGGCGCTGCTCCAGGGAGGCGGCCGAAGGTGGCAGCAGCTCGGCTGCTGGTGGCAACGGCAGAGGGCTTGGGCGGCGGCGGTTCGGCGAGGTAAGGGTGGGAACGGGGGCGGCCGGGGGTGGTAGTATATATAGGCCAGGGGGGCTTGGGGAGAAGGAAAGAGAGAGGGAAATCGGCAGGGAAATCCCGAGTTCTCGGGCTCGGTTTCGATCTCGGAAGGAATTAGGAAGGAGGAAGAAGAAGGTGGCCGACGGGAGGGAGGCTCGGCTAGGGGGCCCCACTTGGCAGTGAGAGAGAGGCGGGGAGGGAAGGGGCGGTCGGCCAGGATCTAGGGAATCCATCCCTGGCGGCGGGGGATTGAGGCCCAGGCCTAATAAACGCTCGGGCGGCGGCTCCAAAAAAATTAGAACTTTCCTAATTTCTAACTTTTTTCCGAAACAGAAAACAAAAGCGAAAAAAGGAAAGTAAATCAAAATATTAATATAAAGTATTATATACCAAAAAAATCAGAAAAATATGCTCTACCGAATAACATTTTTTCAAAGCAAAAATAAAAACTTAAAAAAAATGTTTTTTCAGAAATTCCCAAATTTGCTTTATTTTCTTTTTGCAAATATTCTTTGGGTTTATTCGCTCAAATATTTCAGAAATTTGCCCGCACTTTGGAGGGTCATTTTCCTCCGTTCTCTCTCTTGCGTGCAAGAGAGTATTTCTCCGGGCATTACTCGTGCGAGGAAAAATGAAAATGCAAATCAAAAGACGAAAGAAATTCCCGTGCTAAATTTAATTCAATCAATATGCATAGATGCTTAGCTACAATGTAAAACATTCCCAATTAGGAAAATTGGGATGTTACAAACCTACCCACCTTAAGATGAATCTCGCCCTCGAGATTCGGGTTGGCTAGAAAACAGGTGCGGGTGGTCTCGACGAAGATCCTCTTCTCGTTCCCAGGTGGCTTCTTCCTTAGTGTGGTGGCTTCACAAAACCTTGCAGAACTTGATGATCTTGCTGCGGGTAACTCTATTGGCAGTCTCGAGAATCCTGAGGGGTTTCTCCTCATACGTCAGATCACTATCAAGCTGTATGGCCTCTAGGGGCACTGTATCTCTCAACGGAACATCGGCCATCTCAGCGTGGCATTTCTTCAACTGGGAAACATGGAAGACATCATGAACTCCGGACAATCCTTCCGGCAGTTCCAGTTTGTATGCAACTTCGCCTCTACGTTCAAGAATTTTGTAGGGGCCAATGAAACGAGGTGCTAATTTTCCTTTCACACCGAATCTCTTGATTCCTCGAAGTGGAGACACCCGAAGGTATGCTCGTTCTCCCACTTCGTACGTTACTTCCTTGCATTTGCTGTCCGCATAACTCTTCTGCCTGGACTGAGCTATCTTGAGTCGGTCACGAATAAGCTTGACCTTCTCTTCAGAATCTCGGATAAGGTCGGGACCAAAAAGTTGTCGGTCTCCAACTCCATCACACATCAACGGTGTTCTGCACCTCCTTCCGTATAGAGCTTCGAAAGGGGCCATAGTCTAGTGCGCAAGCTTTCAACATGTCCTCCAGAATATGATTCACTCTCTCGGTGTGTCCATCTGTCTGCGGGTGAAAAGTTGTACTGAACTCCAATCTCGTTCCCAAGGTTTCATGCAGTTGATGCCAAAATTTTGATGTGAACTGAGTCCCTCTATGGGACACAATGCTCTTCGGTACTCCATGCAGACATACGATCCTCGTCATATATATCTTGGCCAGCTTGGCACTCGTGTAAGTAGTCTTCACCGGAATGAAGTGAGCTACCTTGGTCAAACGATCGACCACAACCCAAATAGAATCATAGCCAAAACGGGTCCGAGGTAATCCTGTGATGAAGTCCATACCAAGCTTTTCCCATTTCCACTCGGGTATCGGCAAAGGTTGGAGCAAACCTGCTGGCTTCTGATGCTCGGCTTTTACTCTCTGACAAACATCACATACCGCTACGAACTAGGCAATGTCTTTCTTCAATCCTGTCCACCAGAAACTTTCTTTCAGATCCAGATACATCTTGGTGTTGCCGGGGTGTATCGAGTACGGGGAATCATGGGCCTCCTTAAGTATCAACTTCCTGAGTTCGGGATCATTGGGCACATAGATGCGATCCTCAAACCATAAAGTTCCGCGTTCATCCTCAGGAAAACCTTTAGCCTTCCCGTCTTCCATCTTCTGCTTAATCTCAGCTATCTCCTTGTCTGATTTCTGTGCTTCGCAGATCTTTTCTGTCAAAGTAGACTGAATTTCCAGAGTGGCAACAAATCCTCTTGGAACTATCTCAAATTTGAGCTCTCGGAGGTCATCGACTAACTCCTGGGGTAATCCTCCAGCTGTGAGCGTGTTCACATAACTCTTGCGGCTCAACGTATCGGCTACAACATTTTCCTTGCCTGGGTGATAATGCAATCTCATGTCATAGTCCTTGATCAACTCTAGCCATCGCCTCTGTCTGAGGTTCAACTCCTTCTGCGTGAAGATATATTTCAGGCTCTTGTGATCAGTGTAAACATCACAACTATTTCTGATCAGAAAATGTCTCCAGGTCTTGAGAGCGTGCACTACGGCTGCTAGTTCCAAGTCATGTGTGGCATAATTCAACTCATGAGGTCTCAGCTGTCTGGATGCATAGGCTACAACTTTGCCTTCTTGCATGAGCACTCCTCCGAGTCCTTGACGAGAAGCGTCACAGTAAACCTGGAAATCCTTCCGAATGTTCGGCAATATCAGCACTGGGGCTGTAACAAGATGTTTCTTCAGCTCTTGAAAAGTGGTTTCACATTCCTCAGTCCAAATATACTTGGATTCCTTCTTCAACAACTCTGTCATGGGCTTGGCAATCTTTGAGAAATTCTCAATCAACCTCCGGTAATATCCGGCAAGCCCGAGGAAACTGCGGATCTCCTTGACTGAAGTGTGTGCTACCCATTCGGTGACTGCTGCGACGTTGGCAGGGTCCACTGCTATTCCTTCTCCTGAGATGACGTGTCCGAGAAATCCGACTTCCTTCAACCAAAACTCACATTTGCTAAACTTTGCATATAGCTTATGCTCTCGAAGCTTCTCCAGAACTAGACGCAGATGTTCCTTGTGATCCTCTTCGTTCTTGGAGAATATCAGTATGTCATCGATGAACACCACCACAAACTTGTCCATGTATTCCATAAATACCTTGTTCATCAGATTCATAAAATATGCCGGAGCATTAGTCAGTCCAAATGACATGACCGTGTACTAATACAAGTCGTACCGAGTGGTAAAGGCTGTCTTGGTTATATCCTGTTCACGAATTTTCAACTGATGATACCCGGATCTTCTACTACATCAAACACTAAATAGTTTTTGTCTAACAGAAAATAATAACAAGGAACTAAGATATAAATCTAACTAAGATAAAATAAAGTATTTTTCACAAAACTTTTTGAAAGTATTCCCAAACGGGATTTTAAACAGTGGGGAAAACAATTGCAAGTTACTAAGGAACTAGAATTGATTTCATGAAAACAAATAAAACTAAAATAAAAACTTGTTGCAAAACTACTGTTTAACTAACAGAAACAAAACATAATATTTCTGAAATAATAAATAAAATATTTTAAAAACAAAAATAGAAAAGGAATTAGCCGAAATCCTAAAAGAGGTGAAACAGAAATTGTTTCACGTGAAACAGTGAGCTAAAGTACTCAAACAAATCTGAATGTTTTACCACTGGTAAACAGGACCACTAGTGATCAGTACCAAAAGGAATCAAACTAAAAGCTATTTCTAAACTCCTGGAGTAGGCAAAACAAGTTTTAAACTAAATCTGAACTAACTTATATTTGATAATTTCAAACATAAACAAATTATATGTTTTTACAAACTACAGGAAATTTGTGATCTACTGGAAAAAGAATCAATGTCATTGGACTTCGGGATCAAAAGTTGTGGCCAAAACAAAACAGAAACTTTCTGTTTTTGCAATTTAGACAGAAAAACTGAAGTTGACTAGCTAACAAATAGGGGTAGACGTGGCATGATGTGATAGGCTGCGGAGGGTGTTTGTTGCAACGCTAGGAGCAAACGGCTGAGGGCTAGTAAAATTTGCTGGCTAAATGATAAGTGAAATTAAAAACCGCCGGTTTTCTAATCTAAACCGAAGAGGTATACTTGTATCTAATCTACACCATCTAATAATGATCTAAGGGCTACAAAAGAAAAAAAAGAACAACAGAGAGGAGAGAGTCCTTACCGTGGTGGAGCTGCTCCCGTGGCTGATGGTGGCCGAGGGGGCTGGTCGCCGGTGGGGAAGGGGTGGTGGCCGGCGAGAGGAGTGGTGGAGGGGGGGCCGAAGGGGTGGGGTGCTCTTGGGAGGGGAGGGGGGCGAGGTGGAGAGGGGGGCTGTAGGGGGCGAGGTGGAGGAAAAAACTGCTGGTGTGCTGCTCCTCGTGGCAATGGGGATGGGGATGGGGATGGGGCAGCAGGGGGGCTGGCGGGGTGGAGGGGTGCAGCGAGGTGGTGGCCGAAGGGGTGGAGAACTCGGCAGGGAGGGGAGGTGGAGGGTGCAGGGGGTGACGAGGTGGAGGAACTCCTGTGGCTGTTCTCTGGTGCCGACGGGGTGATGGTGGCGCGCGAGCTAGAGGCGAGGAGAGGGGGTTCTCTCGGGAAAAATGGAGAGAGGAGGACGGTGGGAATTTATAGGCGGTCTCGGATGGCGTCCGGAAGGAAGGAGGAGGGAGATCGGGAAGGAGGGGATTCCTTCCTCCATGGATGGAAAGCTAGTGTAACGTGAGGGAGAGAGAGGTAGGAGATGATCCTCTGTTGGGCCAAATTTGGAAAGCTCTTAATGGGCCACCTGGCGTTTCCTAATAAAAACGATTTCTTTCCTATTTTTAAAACTAGGAAACTAAAATGATAAAAAGGAAATCAAATCAATTCGGAATAAAGAGTTTTTATATACTAAAATTATCAAAAAAATAAAATATAAATGATGGGCATTTTTCCACGGCAAAAATAAAAACTTCAGAAAAAATTATTTTCACAAAAATTGCCTAAAAGGTTTATTTTCTTTTGCAAATAATTTTCAAATTTTCAAATGTTCCTCCGCTCTTTAGAATGTATTTCCCGGCATTTCTTGCACGAAGAAAACGAATGGAAATGCAAAAGAATTCAAATGCAAATATCTCCGTTCGAATTCTTTATAGTTGAAGAAGTCATGTCATCTTCTCTCTTTGCTTTTAAAAGATTGAATTTGAATTCACCGGAGAAGGGAAAAGTCATTTTATCCCCTCTCATTCAAAAGTTTCGAAAAGTTTCAAATTTCACACAAGTTTCAGTCACTCAGCAAACAAACAAACAATCAATCTAATAATTATAGTAACATTCCAAAATTTATAATTTTGGGATGTTACAAACTACCACACTTAAAATGAATCTCTTCGTCGAGATTTGAGGAGGTTAGAAAGAAAGGTTAGGGTTTGGGGGTCTTCTAACAAATCCAATCTCCCGCAAAGTGGGATGCTACCACACTTAAAATAAGAGATACTGGTCCCTCAAAATGCTTTAACGATCCTCTAGGGTTTTGGCAACTCACATCGCACAGTCTTCATATTAAATCCTTTGGTGGTGCTCTCCCGTTGATATAAGCTTCTTCCGTAACTGGGTCTTCTTAACTGACAGCCTCGTTGTCAATTCTAAATAACATATCGATGGTTCTCATGCTGGTCTACCATTGGTGGTTATCCTGCAGAGAGAGGGGTCTTGGTTACATTCTCACCGTAAAATTTCCTACGTGTGACAACAAATGCCATGTACATGGGCTTTTCTTATACCACTCTAAGGCTTAAACAAAAGCTTCAAAGAACGTCTTCTCTCTATATGGGTAAGTCTCTCTAATTTACCATTCCGAATAGCAAGATAAACGATAAGAGTAAGTCATCATGGTGATCAATCCATTCCGCACCCAAATCATTTCTCTGTATAAGGTTTAGCGAATCTCGCATTCTAACACTTGGGCATCCTCACAAGCGTTGCAGAATTTCTCTTGTCAACGAACGAAGTTCGGATAATCCATTGGTTCTGCAACCTGAATGAAACATCTATCGTATCTTCGCAACTCTCAGGTTTTCGTATGCTCCTAAGAAAACGTTTGTTGATCCATCATAGCTTCTTCCATAAATCATATGCATTTTATAATAAATCCTTTATTTCATCCTTAATTTCAAAAGTACTTTATTACAAATGCTGCCATCCACATGGTTCAGTATGGTCGAGCATTTCTGCCAACTTTCTTCATCTGCCTCTCTTGGAGGTACTTTAGTTCCACTCGAACTTTTCGATGTGCTCCTTGAAATCATCCATCTTTTGCTTCATCATGGTGTCCATTAGCTTCATCTTCATCATCTCCGCACGTACTTCACTCAGGTATTCCTGGGTATGACGGAGTCTTGCTTCAAGTATTTCTCCAATCTGACGTATGGCTTCCATGGCAGCTTCACGAACAGCATCAAAGAAGGTTGCTCGTGGTACACGTGAAATGAAAAAGTATTGCCCCATAGTCTTTGGACAAACTCCTTTCACATGATGGAGGTGTACTTCCACGTACCAAAGTTCCACTCCATTTTCCATGTATGGGTAGCCTTTGTAGACTGCATCTCCTTCGAGATGAATGTGCTTCATAATGTCCTGAAGGATTTTCGGGTAATCATGATCACTGGTCAGGGTCATGATCATTTCTGGGCCCTTGAGGAATGACTCGTAGAGAGTTGTCATCTGCAGGTGTCAGTAAATAGGTACTCAGAGGAATGTATGTGTCTCCGTGGTAATCATGGTACATTCCTACTCAGTGGATCCTGTGGGTTTACCGATTACTACCACACTTAATATGAATTATACTCATGCCTGCATAAACCATATTTTCTCATATCCTCATAATGTTCAGAGATGTTTGTTCGGAGAGAAATAACGCATACAGTTTCAACATAGACAATCATGAGACAATAAATTCCATTTATTCATGATGTTATTACAATCTCAGGGACTAATGTTACAAAAATTTCACTCCATGATCTTATGAAAAACAAGAGTGCTTCGGATTACACTTATTGCCACAGTCAAAACTTAACTACTCCATTCTAGCTTTCTTCCTTTGTGGACAATCGCTAGCAAAATGTCCTGCTTCCTTGCAACAAAAGCAAATGATTTCTGACAAGTCTCGAGGCTTCTTAGCTTCTGATTTTGCTCCTTGGATTCCCGGCTTTCTTCCTGGGCACATGTATTTGTGGTGGCCAAACTTCATACACTTGTAACATCTGACATGACTCAGATCTATGTCTGCCGAGATTTGGTTCTTCCGAGGGTACTTGTTCTTCTTTCCGGACTCCTTTATTTTGGCCAGTTCTTCTATTTCAAGTGGATCAAACTCCACTTCTTCCATCAGGAAGTATCCCAGATACTCTTGGCTTCTCTTCGTGCAGTCCTGCGAATAATGTCCTTCTTCTCCACATGAGTAGCAAGCATTGGAGAAAAATCTGGTCAGACCTTGTCCATCAGGGTCTTCAATATTTTCGTTCATCACCGGCTCTTCTAGAATGTTCTTCTTGAGTGTTTCCTTCACTGCATCTTTCTGCTGCTTGACAACTTGTTGCACCTTGGGGTAAATGTGACACTGAGCTGGGTAGTGGGTGGTTCCTTGACAAAGGAAACAAGTCACCTGACTACTTGGGCACTCCTTAGCTGGGTGATTTTCTTCACAATGAGTGCATCCATCCGTGTGTTCTTCCTGGGTGTGTCCTATTTCTCCATAGATCTTGCATGCACAAGTCTTCTCCTTCGGACTATCATAGCCCTTCTGAATGAGACGGGATCTTAACAGAGTCTTCTTGAATTCTTCCCAACTTTCTGCTCCACTAAATCCTTGTATGGCATGGTGCTCCACCAGGTAGCAGCACTTTGGGTAAAGTACTGGACAGCGTGTTCCACTTCATACTTCCTTGAGATCAAGTTGCTCCCGAAGTGGTTCTCCATGTTCTGAATCCATATCTCAGCTTCCAGCTGGGTCATTGGTCCAGAGACTACAAGTCCAGCTTCATACTCCATCTGGTAGGGTTGAGGTTTTGGGGAGAAGACGGGTAAGAGAGGGAGGGAGATACACACCATACAAACAATATTTTTGAGAATAGATTTTATTTCTGGCCGTCGGAAAACACACACCAAAGACGGTTCACAAATCATCGTATCTAACGTGGGTATATAAAAGGGGTTTGGACTTGTAATGGTCATATAATTATTCGAACACTTCAGGGTCTTTGAGTTCTTCGGGTCTTGGGAGTCCTCTGTTGGTGTAGCGTCAATTCTTCAAACGCGTGGTGAAATCCTCTTTACTTTGAAGTAGAACTCCGTTGATACTTCATGAGGTCGAAGGGGTAAGGGGATTGTATAACTATTTGAGGTGACAGAGAACATTTGATGAACTCAGAAGGGATGAGAAGTAAAAGGTGTTTTCGAAAATAAGATTTTTGAGAGATCCTATCCTAAGAAATTTCCAGTTTCTAGGGGTCACGTCCTACAGGCAACATGTGCTCTCAATACCATTTCTGTAGCGACCCGACTCAAGACGAGTCAAGCCTCTGTGTTTCTGTGCCATCCCTGGATCAGTATGCTGGCACACACAGTACATCAATGTATATATATATATCAAAGTGCAATCACATGTAAAATAGCGTAAAACTGATATATACCTTAAATATCTCAGCGGAAGCGGTCAAGGGAGTGGAGTCCCAATAAACACCAACGGCAAGTTGAGTGTAGACTGTAACCCTGAATCGTACTCTTACTCGTCGAAGAAAATATCTGCAACATAAGACGTTGCAGCCGTGTAGGCCAGCATATTGAATATGCCGGCAAGTCACATAAGAGAGGGGTGAAAATTAATCATCTATACTATATGCATATATGGCAGGTGGGGCTATAAGTTTTAGCGTAAAGCAAATTTTTCTCCTACAACAAGAGGGGGCTAAAAGCAAAATGTTACTACATTGTTGGTTGTTAACGAGATGGTTCCGCCAACCAGTTCTCGTACCCGAGTTGTTAATAATTACCCTCATCAAATATATTTAAAGGTGTTGAGAAATCCATATAAGTTCAGTTCCTTTGGCTCAAGTTGTCCTTGACCGTGGACACGGCTAATCGATTAGGTTTGAGTACTCTGCAGAGCTTTGCACACGTTCCCCACAAGATTTGATCGCCTCCGTGTATGTCCTCGCACTTCAGGGTGTTTGAAGACCGGATGATCAAAACATGGTCTTTCAACGGGTCCCTCTGAATCCCTGTCGGTGCCCATCCATTCCTACCGTTCTTCTACATATGCTAGCACCGCCTGTCCAGAGTCGCCGCGTTGTCCAACCAAGCCAGAGCCCATAATGACTTGTGGCTGTGCACGTAAGCCTTGGGTCTTGAAAATATCCGTCCGTCTCTTTGAGCCTGGGTGAAGCTTTCCGCGGGATGTCATGGCCGTCCCCAGCATCCCGGGCATCCACTGGGTTCTCCAGGGAGCCGATCAACAGTCCCTCACCCAGAGTTGCATTGCGTCCGAGGTCTTGAAAATCTTGTCTTAACCAGTCTTGATTATTTAGTCAACCTAGCATCACTCGTGTTATGCACTCAACCGAAATCCCGTCTACTCAAGCATAGCAATATGAACTTTGTCGTCCCAGGGCCAAGTATCGGGGATGTTGTGTGCCTACCACATGATACTACAATCTATACTAAAATCTCCAAGTACCTAAGCAGCATGCAATTGGGCATAGGATGGTAGAACTATGATGCATAAAACATAGGTGATAGTATGATCAAAGTGACTTGCCTGGTGATGTTGACGAAGCAGAATTTTCTCGAGAAATAACTTGATAGACTACTCGTCACTCTCCGATGAAATATATATAACAAACATATCATTCACATAAGCACTCATACTAGCAATCAAAACAAAAGAGAGAGAGCGAATAAGAAACCGAAAGAAACTTCAAATAAGATTAGGGAGTCTTCTACTACATCAAACACTAAATAGTTTTTGTCTAACAGAAAATAATAACAAGGAACTAAGATGTAAATCTAACTAAGATAAAATAAAGTATTTTTCACAAAATTTTTGAAAGTATTTCCAAACGGGATTTGAAACAGTGGGGAAAACAATTGCAAGTTACTAAGGAACTAGAATTGATTTCATGAAAACAAATAAAACAAAAATAAAAACTTGTTGCAAAACTACTGTTTAACTAATAGAAACAAAACATAATATTTCTGAAATAATAAATAAAATATTTGAAAAACAAAAATAGAAAAGGAATTAGCCGAAATCCTAAAAGAGGTGAAACGGAAATTGTTTCACATGAAACAGTGTGCTAAGATGCTCAAACAAATCTGCAATTTTTACCACTGATAAATAGGATAACTAGTGATCAGTACCAAAAGGAATCAAATTAAAAGCTATTTTTAAACTCCTGCAATAGGCAAAACAAGGTTTAAACTAAATCTGATATAACTTATATTTGCAAATTTCAAACATAAACACATTATATGTTTTTAAAAACTACAGGAAATTTTTGATCTACTGGAAAAACAATCATTGTCATTGGACTTCGGTATCAAAAGTTGTGGCGAAAACAAAACATAAACTTTCTGTTTTTGCAGTTTAGACAGAAAAACTGAAGTTGACTAGCTAACAAATAGGGGGTAGACGTGGCATGATGTGATAGGCTGCGGAGGGTGTTTGTTGCAACGCTAGGAGAAAACGGCCGAGGGCTAGTAAAATTTGCTGGCTAAATGATAAGTGAAATTAAAAACCGCTGGTTTTCTAATCTAAACCAAAGAGGTATACTAGGATCTAATCTACACCATCTAATAATGATCTAAGGGCTACAAAAGAAAAGAAAGAACAACAGAGAGGAGAGAGTCCTTACCGTGGTGGAGCTGCTCCCGTGGCTGATGGTGGCCGAGCGGGCTGGTCGCCGGTGGGGAAAGGGGTGGTGGCCGGCGAGAGGAGTGGTGGAGGGGGGGCCGAAGGGGTGGGGTGCTCCTGGGAGGGGAGGGGGGCAAGGTGGAGAGGGGGGGCTGTAGGGGGCGAGGTGGAGGAAAAAACTGCTGGTGTGCTGCTGCTCGTGGCAATGGCGATGGGGATGGGGATGGGGCAGCAGGGGGGCCGGCGGGGTGGAGGGGTGCAGCGAGGTGGTGGCCGAAGGGGTGGAGAACTCGGCAGGGAGGGGAGGTGGAGGGTGCAGGGGGTGACGAGGTGGAGGAACTCCTGTGGCTGTTCTCTGGTGCCGACGGGGTGATGGTGGCGTGCGAGCTAGAGGCGAGGAGAGGGGGTTCTCTCGGGAAAAATGGAGAGAGGAGGACGGTGGGAATTTATAGGCGGTCTCGAATGGCGTCCGGAAGGAAGGAGGAGGGAGATCGGGAAGGAGGGGATTCCTTCCTCCATGGATGGAAAGCTACTGTGACGTGAGGGAGAGAGAGGTAGGAGATGATCCTCTGTTGGGCCAAATTTGGAAAGCTCTTAATGGGCCACCTGGGGTTTCCTAATAAAAATGATTTCTTTCCTATTTTTAAAACTAGGAAACTAAAATGATAAAAAGGAAATCAAATCAATTCGTAATAAATAGTTTTTATATACTAAAATTATCACAAAAACAAAATATAAATGATGGGCATTTTTCCACAGCAAAAATAAAAACTTCAGAAAAAATTATTTTCACAAAAATTGCCTAAAAGGTTTATTTTCTTTTGCAAATAATTTTCAAATGATCCTCTAAATTTTAGGGTTCAAATGACTTTCAAAATGCCCGGGTATTTGAGTGTCATGTTCCTCCACTCTTTAGAATGTATTTCCCGGCATTTCTTGCACGAAGAAAACGAATGGAAATGCAAAAGAATTCAAATGCAAATAGCTCCGTTCGAATTCTTTATAGTTGAAGAAGTCATGTCATCTTTTCTCTTTGCTTTTAAAAGATTGAATTTGAATTCACCGGAGAAGGGAAAAGTCATTTTATCCCCTCTCATTGAAAAGTTTTGAAAAGTTTCAAATTTCACACAAGTTTCAGTCACTTAGCAAACAAACAAACAATCAATCTAATAATTATATTAACATTCCAAAATTTATAATTTTGGGATGTTACAACAACAATATCAACAAAAACAACGAAGACGACGATAACGCCGCCGCCACCGCCGATGATGATGAAGATGATGATGATAACGACGACGACGACGTCGATGATGACGACGACGACGACTACAACAACAACAACAACAACAACAAAAACAACCACAAACACAACGACGACAACGACGACAACAACGACAATGACGAGAACAACGAGAATAACGATAACAACAACAATGACAACAGCGCCATTAACGACAATAATGACAATAACGACAACAACAACAACAGCAACAACAACAACAACAACAAGAACAACAACGAAGACGACGACGACAACGACAACAACAACAACAACAACAACAACAACAACAACAACAACAACAACAACAACCACGACGACGACGACAGAGTCGACAACAACGATAATGATGATAACCACGACAACAACGACAATAAGAACAACAACCACAATAGCAACAACAACAACAACAACAACGACGACAAACACAACAACAATGAAGACGACGACGACGACAACAACAACAACAACAAGAACAACAGGAATAATAACAATAACAATGACGATGACGACGACGATGACAACAGCGACGATGACGACGATGACAACAAGAAAAACAACAACAACCACAATGACGACGACAACAACAACACAATCAACAACAACAACAACAACAACAACAAGAAGATGATGACGACGACGGCAACAACAACAACAAAAACAACAAAAACAACAACAAAAACAACATAACTAACAACAACAACAACAACAACAACGAAGATGACGACAACGACGACGATGACAACAACAACAACAACACAATCAACAACAACAACAACAACAACAACAACAACAACAACAACAAAAACAACAAAAACAACAATCACGACGACGACAACGACAGCGACGACAACAACGATAATGATGAGAACAAGGACAACAACAACGAAAAAAACGACGACGACAACAACAACAACAACAACAACAATAACAACAACGACACACAACAACAACAACAACAACAACAATAAGAACAACAATAATAATGACGACGACAACGACAACAAGAACAACAACAACAACAAGAATAACAAAAACAACAACAAGAACAACGACGACGACGACGACGATGACAACAAGAACAGTGAAGTCAACGACGACAACAGCAAGAACAAAACAACAACAACAACAACAACGACAACAACAACAACAACAACAACAACAAGAACAATGACGATGACGAGGATGATGACAACAACGATAATGATGAGAATAACAAAAACAACACCAACAACAACAACATTAACAATGATAACGACAACAACGACAACAAAAACAACAACAAAAAACAACGAGGACGACGACGACGATGACAACAACAATAACAACAAGACAAACAAGAAAAACAACAACAACAACGAAGACGACGATGACGACGACAACAAGAACAAGAACAACAATAGCAACAAAGACTATAAGAACACCACCACCAACAACAACAACAGTAACAATAACAACAACAACAACAACGACAACAACAGCAGCAACAACAACAACGACGAGGACGACGAGAATGAAGACGATGACGACGATCATGACGACGATGACGACTACAATGATGACAACAACGATGACAACAACAACAACAACAACAACAACAAACACAACAACAACAACAACAACAACAACAACAACAACAACAACAGCAGCAACAACAACAACAACAACAACAACAACAACGACAACTACAATGAAGACGACGACGACAACAATAACAAACAAAAACAACAACAAACAAAAACAACAACAAACAAAAATAACAACAACAACAAACAGTAACGACAACAACAACAACAAAAATAATGACAACAACAAAAACACCAAGAACAGCGACATCAAGGACAACAACAACAACAACAGCTACAACAACGACAATAACGATATCAACAACAACAATAACAACAAAACAACGAAGACGACGACGATGATGACGATGATAATAACGACGATGACTACGATGACGACGACGATGACTACGACGACTACTAGTACAATAACAACAACAACCATAAGGATGACGACAACGATGACAACAACCTCAACGACGACAATGACAAGAACAACGAAAAGAACGATAACAACAACGACAATGACAACAACGACATTAACGACAACAGTGACAACAACAACAACGACAACAACAACAACAAAGAAGAAGATAACCACGACGGCGGCAACAAGAACAACAACAACAACAACAACAAAAACAACAACTACAACGACATAAATTAGAACAACAACAACAACGAAGACGACGACGACAACGACAATGACAACAACAACAACAACAACAACAACAACAACAACAACAAAAACAAAAACAACAATCACGACGACGACAGAGATGACAACAACAATAATGATGAGAACAAGGACAACAATGACAATAACACAAACAATGACAAAAACGACAACAACAACAACAACAACAACAACAACAACGACGACGACGACAAAAATAACAACAACAACAACAACAACAACAACAACAACAATAACAATGAAGACGACTGCAACAACGACAAGAACAACAAGAACAACGACGACGACAACGATGACAACGAGGACAATGAAGACGACGACGACAACAACAACAAGAACAACAACAACGACGACAACAACAACAACAACAACAACAACAACAACAAGAACAATGACGATGACGACAACGATGACAACAACGACAATGATGAGAATAACGAAAACAACAACAACAACAACACCAACAACGACGACGACGACGACAACAACGACAACAAAAACAAGAACAAAAAAAGTACGAGGACGACGACGACCATGACAACAACAACAACAACAAGAACAAGACAAACAAGAAAAACAACAACAACAACAAAGATGACGATGACGACGACAAGAAGAACAAGAACAACAATAGCAACAAAAACTATAAGAACAATAACAACAACAGTAACAATAACAACAACAACGATGATGACAACGACAACAACAGCAACGACGAGGACGATGATAATGAAGACGATGACGACGATCATGACGACGATGATGACGATGACGACGATGACGACGACAACGAGGACAATCACGATGACGACAACAACAACAACAACTACAATAACAAACATAACAACAATAACAACAACAACAACAACAACAACGACGACAACCACAACGAAGACGATGATGACAAGGACGACAACAACAACAACAACAATAACAAACAAAAACAACAACAAACAACAAGAACAACAAGAACAACAAGAACAACAACAACCACAAAACAACAATAACAATAACAACAACAAGAACCACAAGGACGATGACGAGAATGACGACGACAACGACAATGACGACAACAACGACAATAACGAGAAGAACGACAACAACGATGAAAACAACAACACAACAACAACAACAACGGCAACAACAACAGCAACAACAACAACAACAACAACAAAAACAACGAGGGTGACGACGATGACGACGACAACAACAACAAAAACAACAGCAACGCCGACGACAACATCAACAATAACAAGGACGATGACTACAACGACAATGACGACAACAACGACAATGACAAGAACAACCACAACAACGACAACAAAAACAACAAAAATAATGACAACAACAACAACGAAAACAACGACATCAATGACAACACCAACAACAACGACAACAGCGACAACAACGACAATAACGATATCAACGACAACAATAACAACAAAAACAACGAAGACGACGACGATGATGACGATGATAATGACGACGATGACGAAGACGACGACATCGATGACTACGAGGACTACTAGTACAACAACAACAACAACAACCATAAGGACGACGATAACTATGACAATAACGACAACGACGACAATGACGAGAACAACGAGAAGAACGATAACAACAACAACAATGACAACAGCGACAATAACGACAACAACAACAACAACGACAACAACAACAACAACAATAACAACAACAACAACAACAACAAATAAGACGACGACGACGGCAACAACAACAACAACAACAACAAAGACATAAATCACAACAACAACAACAACAACAACGAAGACCATGACGACGACGATGATGACGACAACAACAACAACTACAACAACAACAACACCAACAACAACAACATCAACAACAAAAACAACAACAACAAGAACAACAACAACAACAACAACAACAAAAACAACAATCACGACGACGACGATGACAGAGACGACAACATCGATAATGATGAGAACAAGGACAAAAACGACAATAACAACAACAACGACAAAAACGACAACAACAACAACAACAACAACAACAACGACAAAAACAATAATAACAAGAACAACAACAACAACAACAACATGTAGCGACCCGACTCAAGACGAGTCAAGCCTCTGTGTTTCTGTGCCATCCCTGGATCAGTATGCTGGTACACATAGTACATCAATGTATATATCAAAGTGCAATCACATGTAAAATAGCGTAAAACTGATATATACCTTAAATATCTCAGCGGAAGCGGTCAAGGGAGTGGAGTCCCGATAAACACCAACGGCAAGTTGAGTGTGGACAGTAACCCCGAATCATACTCTTACTCGTCGAAGAAAAATATCTGCAACATAAGACGTTGCAGCCGTGTAGGTCAGCATATTGAATATGCCGGCAAGTCACATAAGAGAGGGGTAAAATGTCATCTATACTATATGCATATATGGTAGGTGGGGTTGTAAGTTTTAGCGTAAAGCAAATTTTCTCCTACAACAAGAGGGGCTAAAAGAAAAATATTACTACAAAAGTTGGTTGTTAACGAGCTGGTTCCGCCAACCAGTTCTCGTACCCGAGTTGTCAATAATTACCCTCATCAAATATATTTAATGGTGTTGAGAAATCCAGATAACTTCAGTTCCTTTGGCTCAAGTTGTCCATGACCGTGGACACGGCTAATCGATTAGGTTTGAGTACTCTGCAGAGTTTTGCACACGTTCCCCACAAGATTTGATCGCCTCCGAGTATGTCCTCGCACTTCAAGGTGTTTGAAGACCGGATGATCAAAACATGGTCTTTCAACGGGTCCCTCTGAATCCCTGTTGGTGCCCATCCATTCCTACCGTTCTTCTACATCTGCTAGCACCGACTGTCCAGAGTCGCCGCGTTGTCCAACCAAGCCAGAGCCCATAATGACTTGTGGCTGTGCAGGTAAGCCTTGGGTCTTGAAAATATCCATCCGTCTCTTTGAGCCTGGGTGAAGCTTTCCGCAGGATGTCATGGCCGTCCCCAGCATCCCGGGCATCCACTGGGTTCTCCAGGGAGCCTATCAACCGTCCTTCACCCAGAGTTGCATTGTGTCCGAGGTCTTGAAAATCTTGTCTTAACCGGTCTTGATTATTTAATCAACCTCGCATCACTCGTGTTATGCACTCAACCGAATTCCCGTCTACTCAAGCATAGCAATATGAAATTTGTCGTCCCGGGCCAAGTATCGGGGTTCTTGTGTGCCTACCACATGATACTACAATCTATACTAAAATTTCCAAGTACCTAAGCAGCATGCAATTTGGGCATAGGATGGTAGAACTATGATGCATAAAACATAGGTGATAGTACGACTTCAAATAAGACTAGGGAGTCTTCTACTACGTCAAACACTAAATAGTTTTGTCTAACAGAAAATAATAACAAGGAACTAAGATATAAGTTCAACTAACATAAAATAAAGTATTTTTCACAAAACTTTTTGAAAGTATTCCCAAACGGGATTTGAAACAATGCGGAAACCAATTGCAAGTTACTAAGGAACTAGAATTGATTTCATGAAAACAAATAAAAAATAAAATAAAAACTTGTTGCAAAACTACTGTTTAACTAACAGAAACAAAACATAATCTTTCTGAAATAATAAGGAAAATATTATAAAAGCAAATATAGAAAAGGAATTAGCCGAAATCTTAAAAGAGGTGAAACAGAAATTGTTCCACATGAAACAGTGAGCTAAAATACTCAAACAACTCTGAAATTTTTACCACTGATAAATAAGATCACTAGTGATTAGCACCAAAGGGAATCAAATTAAAATCTATTTTAAAACTCCTGGAATAGGCAAAACAAGGTTTAAACTAAATCTGATCTAACTTATATTTGCAAATCTCAAACATAGACCAATTATATGTTTTTAAAAACTACAGGAAATTTGTGAGCTACTGGAAAAAGAATCAATGTCATTGGACTTCGAGATCAAAAGTTGTGGGCTAAACAAGATTGAAACTTTCTGTTTTTGCAATTTAGACAGAAAAATTGAAGCTAACTAGTAACTAACAGAGGGGTACCCGTGGCATGTTGCTATAGGCTGCGGGTGCTGTTTGTTGCAATGTTTGGAGCAAACGGCCGAGGCTAATAAAACTGGCTGGCTAAAACATAAGTGAAATAAAACCAGCACGGTTTTTCTAATCTAACCGAAGAGGTATTTTAAGATCTAATCTAACCATCTAAATAGGATCTAAGGGCTAAAACAAAAAAAAACAAGAAAAAAAAGGAAGAAGGCCTTACCGTGGCTGGGGAGTTGCTCCCGTGGCTGATGGTGGCCGAGGTGCTGGTCGCCGGTGGGGAAGGGGGTGGTGGCCGGCGAGAGGAGTGGTGGAGGGGGAGGGGGGCGAAGGGTGGAGGGGGGGCCTGCAGGTGGGGGTGGTGGCGAGGTGGAGGGGTGGGCTGTAGGGGGCGAGATGGAGGAGGAAAGTTACTGGTGTGCTGCTGCTCGCTGGTTCCAGGGGGAGGAGCCGAAGGGTGGGGGGAAGGGTGGCAAGGGGGCGGCGGTGGAGGGGGCCGAGGTGGTGGGGAGAGGTGGCCGAAGGGTGGAGGTGGAGGAGGTGCAGCGAGGTGGTGGAAAAACTGCTGGTGGAGGAGTTCTCTGGTGTTCTCCGGTGCCAACTCCGGCGAGGGTGCGCGAGCTAGAGGCGAGGAGAGGCGGCGGTTTCAACGGGAATGGAACGAGGAGGATGTGGGGCTTCTTATAGAGGCGACGGGAGGCGCTGGGAAGGAATGTGCTTCGCGAATCCCGAAGGTGGGGATCCTCTGTCCATGGAAGGAGAAAATCTCTGTGACGTGAGGAAGAAGGAGGAAGAAGATGATCTCTTGTTGGGCTAGAATAGGAAAGTGCTTAATGGGCCAGCGGGTATTCCTAATAAAAGTGATTTCCTTCCTATTTTCAAAACTAGGAAACTAAAACGTTAAAAAGGAAATCAAATCAATTCGGAATAAAGAGTTTTTATATACTAAAATTATCAGAAAAATAAAATATAGATGATGGGCATTTTTCCACGGCAAAAATAAAAACTTCAGAAAAAATGTTTTTCCAAGAATCCCTAAAAGCATTATTTCTTTTTGCAAATAATTTTCAAATGATCCTCTAAGTTTGAGGGTTCAAATAACTTTCAAAATGCCCGTGGGTCCGAGGGTCATGTTCCTCCGCTCTAGAATGTATTTCCCGGCATTTTGTTGCATGAAGAAAACGAATGGAAATGCAAGGAAATTCAAATGCAAACATGTCCGTTCAAATTCTTTATAGTTGAAGAAGTCATGTCATCTTCTCTCGTTGCTTTTAAAAG
>NC_058518.1:205944875-205962375 GCF_904849725.1 Hordeum vulgare subsp. vulgare
ACGATGACTAGAACGATGATGACGACAACAACGATGACAACAACGAAAAAGGAGAGAAGAACGACAACAACGATAACACCAACAACAACGACAACAACGGTAACAACGACAAAAACAACAACAACAACAAAAACAAAAACAACGAAGGCGACGACGACGACGACGGCGACAACAACAACAAAAACAACGACGACGACAACAACAAGAACAAGAAGGATGTTGACGACAACGACAATGACGAGAACAACGACAATGACAAGAACAACGACAACAACGATAACAAAAACAACGAAAACAATGACAACAATAACAACAACGAAAACAACGACATCAATGACAACAACCACAACAGCGACAACAACGACAATAACGATATCAACGACAACAATAACCAAAAAAACAAAGACGATTATAATGATGATGACGGCGACGGTGATGATGAAAATGATGATGACGACGATGACGATGACAATGTCAATGACGACGACGGCAACAACAACAACAAGAACAACAACCATAAGGTCGGCGACGACAACGATGACGACAACGACAACGATGACAATGATGAGAACAACGAGAAGAAGGATAACAACAACAACAATGACAACAACGACAACAACAACAACAACAACAATAATAACGAAGACGACAAGGACTACGACGACAACAACAACAACAACAACATAAACAACAACAACAACATGTAACATCCCAAAATTATAAATTTTGGAACGTTAATATAATTATTAGATTGATTGTTTGTTTGTTTGCTCGAGTGATTGAAACTTGTGTGAAATTTGAAACTTTTCGAAACTTTTGAACGCGAGGGAATAAAATGACTTTCCCCTTCTTCGGTGAATTCAAATTCAAGCTTTTAAAAACAAAGAGAGAAGATGACATGAATTCTTCAACTATAAAGAATTTGAACGGAGATATTTGCATTGAATTCTTTTGCATTTCCATTCGTTTTCTTCGTGCAACAAAATGCCGGGAAATACATTCTAGAGAGGAGGAATATGACCCTCGAACCCACGGGCATTTTGAAAGTTACTTGAACCCTCAAACTTAGAGGGTCATTTGAAAATTATTTGCAAAAGAAAATAAACCTTTTAGGCAATTTTGTGAAAATAATTTTTTCTGAAGTTTTTATTTTTGCCGTGGAAAAATGCCCATCATCTATATTTTATTTTTCTGATAATTTTAGTATATAAAAACTCTTTATTCCGATTGATTTGATTTCCTTTTTATCGTTTTAGTTTCCTAGTTTTCAAAATAGGAAAGGAATCGTTTTTATTAGGAAAAACCTGCTAGCCCATTAAGAGCCTTCCTTTTTCTCTAGCCCAGGAAGATCTTCTTCCTCCTCTGTTTCCTGTCACGTTACAGGAAGGTTTCCTTCCATGGAGAGGGAGATTCCCACCTCCGGGATTCGCGAAATCCTTTCCTTCCCAGCGCCTCCCGTCGCCTCTATAAGAAGCCCCACGTCCTCCTCGTTCCATTCCCGTTGAAATCTTCTCCTCTCCTCACCTCTAGCTCGCGCACCCGTCGCCGGAGTTGGCCACCAGAGAGCTGCCAGAAAATTCATAGGAGCTTCACACCTTCGCCCCCCCTGCACCCTCCTCCACCTCGCATCCCTCCACCGTGCCACCCCACCCTTCGGCCCCCTGCCACCCCACCTCGCCACCCTCCACCCCCCTGCTGCTCCTCCCCATCCCCATCACCAGCGAACAGCGGCACGACCAGCAGTTTTCCTCCTCCACCTCGCCCCCCTGCAGGCCTCCCCCTCCACCTTGCAACCACCCCCTCCCAGGAGCGCCCCACCCCCCTTCGGCCCCCCTGCCACCCCACTCCTCGCTGGCGACCCCCCACCCCATCGGCACCCGACCTCTACCTCGGCCATTACAGCCACGGGGGCAACTCCCCAGCCACGGTAAGGCCTTCTTCCTTTTCCTTTTTTTCTTGTTTTTTTTAGTTTACCCTTCGATCATTATTAGATGGTTTAGATTAGATCCTAGTATACCCTTTCGGTTTAGAGTAGAAACCGGCGGTTTTAATTCACTTATTCATTTAGCCAGCAAGTTTTACTAGCCCTCGGCCGTTTTCTCCAAACGTTGCAACAAACACCCCCCGCAGCCTATAGTAGCGCGCCACGTGTACCCCCTATTTTTTAGCTAGTCAACTTCAGTTTTTCTGTCTTAATTGCAAAAACAGAAAGTTTCAATCTTGTTTAGCCCACAACTTTTGATCCCGAAGTCCAATGATAGTGATTCTTTTTCCAGTACCTCACAAATTTCCTGTAGTTTTTAAAAACATATAATTTGTCTATGTTTGAAATTTTCAAATATAAGTTAGATCAGATTTAGTTTAAACTTTGTTTTGCTTATTCCAGGAGTTTAAAAATAGCTTTTAATTTGATTCCTTTTGGTGCTGATCACTAGTAATCATATTTATAAGTGGCAAAAATTTCAGAATTGTTTAAGTACTTTAGCTCACTGTTTCATGTGAAACAATTTCTGTTTCACCACTTTTATGATTTCGGCTAATTCCTTTTCTATTTTTGTTTTAAAATATTTTCTTTATTATTTCAGAAAGATTATTATGTTTTGTTTATGTTAGTTAACAGTAGTTTTGCAACAAGTTTTTATTTTATTTTTATTTGTTTTCATGAAATCTATTCTAGTTCCTTAGTAACTTGCAGTTGGTTTCACCATTGTTTCAAATCCCATTTGGGAATACTTTCAAGTAGTTTTGTGAAAAATACTTTATTTTATCTTAGTTAGACTTATATCTTAGTTCCTTGTTATTATTTTCTGTTATACAAAAACTATTTAGTGTTTGACGTAATAGAAGACTCCCTTGTCTTATTTGATGTTTCTTTTGGAATTCCTATTCGCTCTCTCTTTTGTTTTGATTGCTAGAATGATTAATAGTATGAGTGCTTATGTGAACGATATGTTTGTTATATAGATTTCATCGGAGAGTGACGAGTAGTCTATCAAGTTATTTCTCGAGAAATTCTTCTTCGTCAACATCACCAGGCAAGTCACTTTGATCATACTATCACCTATGTTTTATGCATCGTAGTTCTACCATCCTATGCCCAATTGCATGCTGCTTAGGTACTTGGAAATTTTAGTATAGATTGTAGTATTATGTGGTAGGCACACAACAACCCCGATACTTGGCCCCGGGACGACAAATTTCATATTGCTATGCTTGAGTAGACGGGATTTCGGTTGAGTGCATAACACGAGTGATGCGAGGTTGATTAAATAATCAAGACCGGTTAAGACAAGATTTTCAAGACCTCGGACACAATGCAACTCTCGGTGAAGGACGGTTGATCGGCTCCCTGGAGAACCCAGTGGATGCCCGGGATGCTGGGGACGGCCATGACATCCTGCGGAAAGCTTCACCCAAGCTCAAAGAGACGGACGGATATTTTCAAGACCCAAGGCTTACCTGCCCAGCCACAAGTCATTATGGGCTCTGTCTTGGTTGGACAACGCGGCGACTCTAGACAGGCGGTGCTAGCAGATGTAGACGAACGGTAGGAATGGATGGGCACCGACAGGGATTCAGAGGGACCCGTTGAAAGACCATGTTTTGATCATCCGGTCTTCAAACACCCTGAAGTGCGAGGACATACTCGGAGGCGATCAAATCTTGTGGGGAACGTGTGCAAAACTCTGCAGAGTACTCAAACCTAATCGATTAGCCGTGTCCAAGGTCATGGACGAGTTGAGCCAAAGGAACAGGACTTATGTGGATTTCTCAATACCATTATATATATTTGATGAGGGTAATATTGATAACCTGGGTATGAGACCTGGTTGGCGGAACCATCTCGTTAACAACCAACTTTTGTAGTAATATTTTGCTTTTCGCCCCTCTTGTTGTAGGAGAAAATTTGCTTTACGCTAAAAATTACAACACCACCTGCCACATATGCATATAGTATAGATGATTACTTTTCCCCCCTCTCTTATGTCACTTGCCGGCATATTCAATATGCTGACCCACACGGCTGCAACGTCTTGTGTTGCAGATACTTTTCTTCGACGAGTAAGAGTACGGTTCAGGGTTACGGTCTACACTCAACTTGCCATTGGTGTTTACTGGGACTCCACTCCCTTGACCGCTTCCGCTGAGATATTAAGGTATATATCAGTTTTACGCTATTTTACATGTGATTGCACTTTGATATATACATTGATGTATTATGTGTGCCAGCATACTGATCCAGGGATGGCACAGAAACACAAAGGCTTGATTCGTCTTGAGTCTGGTCGCTACACAACAAGAACAACAACAACAACAACAACAAAAACAAAAACAACAACAACAAAAACAACAATAACAACATAAACAACAATATAAACAACAACAACAACAACAACAACAACAACAAAAACAAAGACGACGACGACGACAACAACAACAACAACAACAACAACAACAAAAACAACAACAACAACTACAACGAAGACGACGAAGACGACGATGATGACGACGACGATGACGACGACGACGACAACAACAATAACAACAACAACATAAACAACAACAACAACGACGACAACAACAATAACAACAACGACGACAACAACAACAACTACAACAAAGACGACGACGACGACGAAGACGACAACAACAACAACAACAACACCGAAGACGACGACAACAACAACAACAACAACAACAACAACAACAACAACGAAGACAATGATGACGACAACATCAACAACAACAACAACAATAACAACAACAAGAACAACAACGATGACGACGACGACGATAGAGACGATGACAACAGTAATGATGAGAACAAGGACAACAACGACAATAACAACAACGACGACAAAAACGACAACAACAGCAACAAAAATAATGATGAGAAAAACAACAACAATGAAAACAACAACAAGAACAACAAAAATATTAATAATAACAACAATAACAACAACAACAAAAAGAACAATGATGATGATAACGACGAGAACAACAACATCAACAACAAGAACAACAACAAGAAGAACAAAAAAAAGAACAATGACAACAAGGACGATGACAACCAAACAATGAAGACGACGATGACGCCGATGACAAAAACAAAAACAACAACAACAACAACAACAACAAACAACAACAACAACAACAACAATGACGATGACGACGATGACAACAACGACAATGATGACAACAACAACAACAACAACAACAACAACAACAACAACAACAACAACGACGACGACGACGACAATGACAACAAAAACAACAACAAATGAACAACAACAAAAAAAACAATGAGGACGACGACGACGATGACTACAACAACAACAAGAAGAATAGGAAAACCAACAAAAACAACGAAGACGACGATGATGACAACAACAAGAACAAGAACAAAAATAGCAACCACAACAACAAGAAGAAGAACTACAAGAACAACAACAAAAACAACAATAACAACAACAACAACAACAACAACAAGAACCACAACAGCAACAACAACAATAATGACGACGATGATGACAATGACGATGACAACGACGACAACAAAAACAACAACAACAACAACAAGAAAAACAACAACAATAACAACAACAACAACAACGACAACAGCAACAACAACACCGATGATGATGATGATGACGACAACAACAACAACAACATAAGCAACAGCAGAAGTAGCAGCAACAACAACAACGAACATGACGAAAACGACAATGACTACGATGATGATGACGACAACGACAATAAGAACGACAATGAAGAGAACAACGACAACAACGACAACAACAAAAACAATGACAACAGCGACAACAACGACAATAATGACAACAACGACAACAACAAGAACAACAACAACAACAACAACGCCAACAATAAGAACAATAACAATGAAGACGAGAATGACGATGACAACGTTGATGACGACGACAACGATGACGATGACAACAACAACAACAACAACAACAACGACGACGACAACAAGGACAAGGATGACAACGATGTCGATGACGATGACGACGACTACGAAGACGATGATGACAACCATAACAACAACAATAGCCACAACAACAAGAATAACATCATCAACAACAACAACAAGAACAATAACAACAATGACAACAACAACAAGAACAACAAGAACAACAACAACAACAACAACAAAAACAACAACGACGACGACGACGACAATGACGAAAAAAACGACAAGGACGAGAACATCGACAACAACGACAACAACAATAACAATGATAACAACATCAACAACGACAAAAGCCGCAGCAATGACAACGACAACAACAACAACAACAACGACAACAACAACAACGACAACAACGATATCAACGACAAGAACAAGAACACCAAAAACAACAACAAGAAGAACAACATGAACAGAAAAGACGAGGACGACGACAACAACAACAACAACAACAATAATAAAAATAGAAACAACAACAACATCAAAAACAACAACAACAACAACGAGAACGACGACGAGGAGGACAACAACAACAACAACAACAACAACGAAGACGACGACGACAACAACAACAACAACAACAACAACAACCACGACAACGACGACGAGAGAGACGGCGACAACAGTAATGATGAGAACAAGGACAACAACGACAATAACAATAACGATGACAAAAACACCATCAATGACAACAACAACAACAACAACAACATTAAAAACAACAACAGCAACAACAACAACAGCCGGTCAAATGTAACATCCCAAAATTATAAATTTTGGAATGTTAATATAATTATTAGATTGATTGTTTGTTTGTTTGCCTGAGTGATTGAAACTTGTGTGAAATTCGAAACTTTTCGAAACTTTTGAATGAGAGGGAATAAAATGACTTTCCCCTTCTCCGGTGAATTCAAATTCAATCTTTTAAAAACAACGAGAGAAGATGACATGACTTCTTCAACTATAAAGAATTTGAACGGAGATGTTTGCATTTGAACTTTCCTTGCATTTCCATTCATTTTCTTCGTGCAAGAAATGCGGGAAATTCTTTCGTCTTTTGTTTTGCATTTCCATCGCGCGAGAAAAGGGCGGAGAAAACTCTCTTGCACGCAAGAGAGAGAGCAGAGGAAAATGACACTCCAAAGTGCGGGCAAATTTTTGAAATGTTTGAGCCAGGAAAACCCAAGGTTTATTTGCAAAAATATTTGCAATGAGAAATAAAGCAAATTAGGGAATTTCTGAAAAAAAACATTTTTTTCAAGTTTTTATTTTGGCTTTAAAAAAATGTTATTCGGGTAGAGATTCTTTTTCTGATTTTTTTATATATAATACCATATATAAATATATTGATTCTTTTTCAAATTCTTTTTCTTTTTCAATTTTGGGTAGAGATTTTTTTCTGATTCTTTTTCAAATTCTTTTTCTTTTTTTAGCTTTTGTATTTTCTGTTTTGAAATGTTTAATAAAAGGAAAGTTTTATTTTTATTGTTTTTCTAACCTAACCGCCGCCCTGGGCGTGCCTTAGCCACCTGGGCCGAGCCCACTTCCCTGGGATCTAATTCCCTTACAAACCGGCCACCCCCCCCCCAATTTTTCCTCCCCCTCTCACTTACCAGCGGGTCCCACCCGAACCATCTCCCTCCATGTCACCTTCCTTCTTCTTCCTCCTCCCCTACCATCCCAGTACCGAGACCGAGCTCCTCCCTCGCGATCTCTTCCCCGTTTCTCCCTCTCCCCTTCCTTCCCCACTCCCTCCCATGGCCTATATAAAGCCTCCACCCCGAGCCACCCCGTTCCCAACCCTAGCCACCGCAGCTGCCCTAGCCGCCGCACCCCCGCCGGAGCAGCAGCAGCAAGGCTACTGCACCACCTCGGCAAAGCCCTGGGAGTCCCCCTCCCCGAGCCCTCTCCGCCTCCGAGCCCCATCCGCGGAGGAGAAGGACCCCGCCGCCGCCTCCCATCTACCCACCGCCCGGAGTCCCCTTCTACTCAGGAAGAAAGACGGGAATCCAAGGAGCAAAAGCAGAAGCTAAGAACCCTCGAGACTTGTCAGAAATGATTTGTTTTTGTTGTAAGGAAGCAGGACATTTTGCCAGCGATTGTCCACAAAGTAAGAAAGATAGAATGGAGTAGTTAAGTTTTGACCATGGCAATAAGTGTAATCCGAAGCACTCTTGTTTTTCATAAGATCATGGAGTGAAATTTTTGTAACAGAAGTCCCTGAGATTGTAATAACATCATGAATAAATGGAATTTGTTCTCTCATGATTGTCTATGTTGAAACTGTATGCGTTGTTTCTCTTCGGACAAAGATCTCTGAACAATTATGAGGATATGAGAAAATATGGTCTATGCAGGCATGAGTATAATTCATTTAAGTGTGGTAGTAATCAGTAAACCCACAAGATCCATTGAGTAGGAGTGTACCATGATTACCAAGGAGACATATACATTCCTCTGAGTACCTATTTACTGACACCTACAAATGGCAACTCTCTACGAGTCTTTCCTCAAGGGCCCAGAAACGATCATGACCCTGACCAGTGATCATGATTACCCGAAAATCCTGAAGGACATGATGAAGCACATTCACCTTGAAGGAGATGCAGTCTACAAAGGCTACCCATTCATGGAAAATGGAGTGGAACTTTGGTACGTGGAAGTACACCTCCACCATGTGAAAGGAGTTTTTCCAAAGACTATCGGGCAATACTTTTTCATTTCACGTGTAGCACGAGCAACCTTCTTTGATGCTGTTCGTGAAGCTGCCATGGCAGCCATCCGTCAGATCGGAGAAATACTTGAAGCGAGACTCCGTCATACCCAGGAATACCTGAGTGAAGTACGTGCGGAGATGATGGAGATGAAGCTAATGACCACCAGGATGAAGCAAAAGATGGATGATTTCCAGGAGCACATCGGAAAATTCGAGTGGAACTCAAGTACCTCCATGAGAGGCAGATGTATAAAGTTGGCAGAAATGCTCGACCATACCGAACCATGTGGATGGCAGCAATTGTAATAGAGTACTTTTGATTTGGAGTTTTTGATAAGAAATTAAGGATGTAATAAAGGATTGATTATGAAATGAATACGATTTATGGAAGAAGCTATGATGGATCAGCAAACGTTTTCTTAGGAGCATACGAAAACTTGAGAGTTGTGAAGATACGATAGATGTTTCGTTCAGCTTGCAGAACCAATGGATTATCCGAACGTCGTTCATGGTCAAGAGAAATTCTGCAACGCTTGTGAGGATGCCCAAGTGTTAGAATGCGAGATTCGCTAAACCTTATACAGAGAAATGATTTGGGTGCGGAATGGATTGATCACCATGACAACTTACTCTTATCATTTATCTTGCTATTCGGAATGGTAAATCTGAGAGACTTACCCATAGTGAGAGATGACGCTCTTTGAAGCTTTTGTTTAAGCCTTAGAATGGTATAAGAAAAGCCCCATGTACATGGCATATGTTGTCACGCGTAGGAAATTTTACGGTGAGGATGAAACCAAGACCCCTCTCTCTGCAGGATAACCACAAATGGTAGACCACCACGAGAACCATCGATATGTTATTTAGAATTGACCACGAGACTGTCAGTTAAGAAGACCCAGTGACGGATGAAGCTTATATCCACGAGAGAGCATCACCAAAGGATTTAATATGAAGACTGTGAAATGTCAGTTGCCAAAACCCAGAGGATCGTTAAAGCATTTTCAGGGACCAGTATCTCTCATTTTAAGTGTGGTAGCATCCCACCTTGTCGGAGCTTGGATTTGTTAGAAGACCCCCAAACCCTAACCTTTCTTTCTAGCCTCTTCGAATCTCGAGGACGAGATTAATTTTAAATGTGGTAGTTTGTAAAATCCCAAAATTATAAATTTTGAAATGTTAATATAATTATTAGATTGATTGTTTGTTTGTTTGCCAGAGTGATTGAAACTTGTGTGAAATTCAAAACTTTTTGAAACTTTTGAATGAGAGGGAATAAAATGACTTTCCCCTTCTCCGGTGAATTCAAATTCAATCTTTTAAAAACAACGAGAGAAGATGACATGACTTCTTCAACTATAAAGAATTTGAACGGAGATGTTTGCATTTGAACTTTCCTTGCATTTCCATTCGTTTTCTTCGTGCAAGAAATGCGGGAAATTCTTTCGTCTTTTGTTTTGCATTTCCATCGCGCGAGAAAAGGGCGGAGAAAACTCTCTTGCACGCAAGAGAGAGAGCAGAGGAAAATGACACTCCAAAGTGCGGGCAAATTTTTGAAATGTTTGAGCCAGGAAAACCCAAGGTTTATTTGCAAAAATATTTGCAATGAGAAATAAAGCAAATTAGGGAATTTCTGAAAAAAAACATTTTTTTCAAGTTTTTATTTTGGCTTTAAAAAAATGTTATTCGGGTAGAGATTCTTTTTCTGATTTTTTTATATATAATACCATATATAAATATATTGATTCTTTTTCAAATTCTTTTTCTTTTTCAATTTCGGGTAGAGATTTTTTTCTGATTCTTTTTCAAATTCTTTTTCTTTTTTTAGCTTTTGTATTTTCTGTTTTGAAATGTTTAATAAAAGGAAAGTTTTATTTTTATTGTTTTTCTAACCTAACCGCCGCCCTGGGCGTGCCTTAGCCACCTGGGCCGAGCCCACTTCCCTGGGATCTAATTCCCTTACAAACCGGCCACCCCCCCCCCAATTTTTCCTCCCCCTCTCACTTACCAGCGGGTCCCACCCGAACCATCTCCCTCCACGTCACCTTCCTTCTTCTTCCTCCTCCCCTACCATCCCAGTACCGAGACCGAGCTCCTCCCTCGCGATCTCTTCCCCGTTTCTCCCTCTCCCCTTCCTTCCCCACTCCCTCCCATGGCCTATATAAAGCCTCCACCCCGAGCCACCCCGTTCCCAACCCTAGCCACCGCAGCTGCCCTAGCCGCCGCACCCCCGCCGGAGCAGCAGCAGCAAGGCTACTGCACCACCTCGGCAAAGCCCTGGGAGTCCCCCTCCCCGAGCCCTCTCCGCCTCCGAGCCCCATCCGCGGAGGAGAAGGACCCCGCCGCCGCCTCCCATCTACCCACCGCCCGGAGTCCCCTTCTACTCAGGAAGAAAGACGGGAATCCAAGGAGCAAAAGCAGAAGCTAAGAACCCTCGAGACTTGTCAGAAATGATTTGTTTTTGTTGTAAGGAAGCAGGACATTTTGCCAGCGATTGTCCACAAAGTAAGAAAGATAGAATGGAGTAGTTAAGTTTTGACCATGGCAATAAGTGTAATCCGAAGCACTCTTGTTTTTCATAAGATCATGGAGTGAAATTTTTGTAACAGAAGTCCCTGAGATTGTAATAACATCATGAATAAATGGAATTTGTTCTCTCATGATTGTCTATGTTGAAACTGTATGCGTTGTTTCTCTTCGGACAAAGATCTCTGAACAATTATGAGGATATGAGAAAATATGGTCTATGCAGGCATGAGTATAATTCATTTAAGTGTGGTAGTAATCAGTAAACCCACAAGATCCATTGAGTAGGAGTGTACCATGATTACCAAGGAGACATATACATTCCTCTGAGTACCTATTTACTGACACCTACAAATGGCAACTCTCTACGAGTCTTTCCTCAAGGGCCCAGAAACGATCATGACCCTGACCAGTGATCATGATTACCCGAAAATCCTGAAGGACATGATGAAGCACATTCACCTTGAAGGAGATGCAGTCTACAAAGGCTACCCATTCATGGAAAATGGAGTGGAACTTTGGTACGTGGAAGTACACCTCCACCATGTGAAAGGAGTTTTTCCAAAGACTATCGGGCAATACTTTTTCATTTCACGTGTAGCACGAGCAACCTTCTTTGATGCTGTTCGTGAAGCTGCCATGGCAGCCATCCGTCAGATCGGAGAAATACTTGAAGCGAGACTCCGTCATACCCAGGAATACCTGAGTGAAGTACGTGCGGAGATGATGGAGATGAAGCTAATGACCACCAGGATGAAGCAAAAGATGGATGATTTCCAGGAGCACATCGGAAAATTCGAGTGGAACTCAAGTACCTCCATGAGAGGCAGATGTATAAAGTTGGCAGAAATGCTCGACCATACCGAACCATGTGGATGGCAGCAATTGTAATAGAGTACTTTTGATTTGGAGTTTTTGATAAGAAATTAAGGATGTAATAAAGGATTGATTATGAAATGAATACGATTTATGGAAGAAGCTATGATGGATCAGCAAACGTTTTCTTAGGAGCATACGAAAACTTGAGAGTTGTGAAGATACGATAGATGTTTCGTTCAGCTTGCAGAACCAATGGATTATCCGAACGTCGTTCATGGTCAAGAGAAATTCTGCAACGCTTGTGAGGATGCCCAAGTGTTAGAATGCGAGATTCGCTAAACCTTATACAGAGAAATGATTTGGGTGCGGAATGGATTGATCACCATGACAACTTACTCTTATCATTTATCTTGCTATTCGGAATGGTAAATCTGAGAGACTTACCCATAGTGAGAGATGACGCTCTTTGAAGCTTTTGTTTAAGCCTTAGAATGGTATAAGAAAAGCCCCATGTACATGGCATATGTTGTCACGCGTAGGAAATTTTACGGTGAGGATGAAACCAAGACCCCTCTCTCTGCAGGATAACCACAAATGGTAGACCACCACGAGAACCATCGATATGTTATTTAGAATTGACCACGAGACTGTCAGTTAAGAAGACCCAGTGACGGATGAAGCTTATATCCACGAGAGAGCATCACCAAAGGATTTAATATGAAGACTGTGCGATGTCAGTTGCCAAAACCCAGAGGATCGTTAAAGCATTTTCAGGGACCAGTATCTCTCATTTTAAGTGTGGTAGCATCCCACCTTGTCGGAGCTTGGATTTGTTAGAAGACCCCCAAACCCTAACCTTTCTTTCTAGCCTCTTCGAATCTCGAGGACGAGATTAATTTTAAATGTGGTAGTTTGTAAAATCCCAAAATTATAAATTTTGAAATGTTAATATAATTATTAGATTGATTGTTTGTTTGTTTGCCAGAGTGATTGAAACTTGTGTGAAATTCAAAACTTTTTGAAACTTTTGAATGAGAGGGAATAAAATGACTTTCCCCTTCTCCGGTGAATTCAAATTCAATCTTTTAAAAACAACGAGAGAAGATGACATGACTTCTTCAACTATAAAGAATTTGAACGGAGATGTTTGCATTTGAACTTTCCTTGCATTTCCATTCGTTTTCTTCGTGCAAGAAATGCCGGGAAATTCTTTCATCTTTTGTTTTGCATTTCCATCGCGCGAGAAAAGCCCGGAGAAAACTCTCTTGCACGCAAGAGAGAGAGCGGAGGAAAATTACACTCCAAAGTGCGGGCAAATTTTTGAAATGTTTGAGCCAAGAAAACCCAAGGTTTATTTGCAAAAATATTTGCAAAGATAAATAAAGCAAATTAGGGAATTTCTGAAAAAAACATTTTTTTCAAGTTTTTATTTTGGCTTTAAAAAAATGTTATTCGGGTAGAGATTCTTTTTCTGATTTTTTTTATATATAATACCATATATAAATATATTGATTTATTTTATTTTTTTAGCTTTTATATTTTCTGTTTGGAAAGGTTTAATAAAAGGAAAGTTTTTATTTTATTTTATTTTCTAACCTATCCGCCGCCCTGGGCGTGCCTTAGCCACCTGGGCCGAGCCCACTTCCCTGGGATCTAATTCCCTTACAAACCGGCCACCCCCCCCCCCAATTTTTCCTCCCCCTCTAAATTACCTGCGGGTCCCACCCGAACCCTCTCCCGCCACGTCACCTTCCTTCTTCTTCCTCCTCCCCTACCATCCCACTACCGAGACCGAGCACCTCCCTCGCGATCTCTTCCCCGTTTCTCCCTCTCCCCTTCCTTCCCCACTCCCTCCCATGGCCTATATAAAGCCTCCACCCCGAGCCACCCCGTTCCCAACCCTAGCCGCCGCCGCCGCCCTAGCCGCCGCACCCCCGCCGGAGCAGCAGCAGCAAGGCTACTGCACCACCTCGGCACAACCCTGGGAGTCCCCCTCCCCGAGCCCTCTCTGCCTCCGAGCCCCACCCGCGGAGGAGAAGGACCCCGCCGCCGCCTCCCATCTCCACACCGCCCGGAGTCCCCTTCCCCTCGCTCGCCGGCCATCCTCCACCTCGCCGGTGCAGCAAAAAAAACTGCTGCCCACCTTCGTCTACGCCTCCAGGAGCAACCCCAGCACCCTGAGCCCTCTCTCCCCAAGCGCCTCTCCCCGAGGAGGAGCACCCCGCCGCCGCCTCCCCACGTCTCCCCCGCCCCGGAGATCCCTCTCCCCCTCGCCGGCGATGCCATCTTCTTCCCCACCGAGCTACTACCCAGTCAGGGTACCATCTCCTTCTTCCTCTCTCTTATTTTCTCTCTTCTGTTAGTAGCCGTTAGATCTTGTACTAGTGGCCTGGATTAAATCACTAGATACCCCTTCGGTCTAAATAAGAAAACCAGTGGGTTTTTTTGTCACTTATGATTTAACCAGCAACTTTTCCTTAGCGTCGGCCGTTTGCCCGAAGCCATGCAACAAACACCCTACGCAGCCAATAGAACTTGCCACGTGTACCCAAATAGCTAGCTAGTTATCTGCAGTTTTTCTGTCAAAAATTACAAAAACAGCAAATTTCAATCTTGTTTTGGACACAACTTTTTATCCCGAAGTCCAATGACATTTATTCTTTTTCCAGTAGCTCACAAATTTCCTGTAGTTTTTAAATATAAGTTAGAGCAGATTTAGTTGAAACCTTGTTCTGCCTATTCCAGGAGTTTAAAAATAGTTTTTAATTTCATTCCTTTTGGTACTGATTACTAGTGATCTTATGTATCAGTGGTAAAAATTTCATATTTGTTTGAGTATTTTAACTCATTATTTCATGCGAAACAATTTCTGTTTCACCGCTTTTAGGATTTCAGCTAATTCCTTTTCTACTTTTGTTTTAAAATATTTTCTTTATTATTTCAGAGAAATTATTATTGTTTTGTTTATGTTAGTTAACAGTAGTTTTGTAACAAGTTTTTATTTTATTTTTAATTGTTTTCATGAAATCAATTCTAGTCCCGTAGTGACGTGCAATTGTTTTCACCACTGTTTCAAATCCCGTTTGGGAATACTTTCAAAAGTTTTGCGAAAAAGACTTTATTTTATCTTAGTTAAACTTATATCTTAGTTCCTTGTTATTATTTTCTGTTAGACAAAAACTATTTAGTGTTTGACGTAGTAGGAGACTCTCTAGTCTTATTTGAAGTTTCTTCGGGTTTCTTATTCGCTCTCTCTTTTGTTTTGATTGCTAGAATGATTGTTAGTATGAATGCTTATGTGAATGATATGTTTGCTATATAGATTTCATCGGAGAGTGACGAGTAGTCTATCAAGTTATTTTCTCGAGAAATTCTTCTTCGTCAACATCACAGGCAAGTCACTTTGATCATACTATCACCTATGTTTTATGCATTGTAATTCTACCATCCTATGCCCAATTGCATGCTGCCTAGGTACTTGGAAACTTTAGTGTAAGTTGTAGTATCATGTGGTAGGAACACAACAACCCCGATACTTGGCCCCGGGACGACAATTTCTTAATGCTATGCTTGAGTAGACGGGTTATCGGTTGAGTGTATACCACGAGTGATGCGAGGTTGATATAATAATCAAGACCGGACTAAGACAAGATTTTCAAGACCTCGGACGCAATGCAACTCTGGGTGAAGGACGGTTGATCGGCTCCCTGGAAAACCCAGTGGATGCCCGGGATGCTGGAGAGGCCATGTCATCCTGTGGAAAGCTTCACCCGGGCTCAAAGAGACGGACGGATATTTTCAAGACCCAAGGCTTACCTGCACAGCCACAAGTCATTATGGGCTCTGGCTTGGTTGGACAACGCGGCGACTCTGGACAGGCGGTGCTAGCAGATGTAGAAGAACGGTAGGAATGGATGGGCACCGACAGAGATTCAGAGGGACCCGTTGAAAGACCATGTTTTGATCATCCGGTCTTCAAACCCCCTGAAGTGCGAGGACATACACGGAGGCGATCAAATCTTGTGGGGAACGTGTGCAAAACTCTGGAGAGTACTCAAACCTAATCGATTCGCCGTGTCCACGGTCATGGACAACTTGAGCCAAAGGAACTGAAGTTATCTGGATTTCTCAACACCATTAAATATATTTGATGAGGGTAATTATTGACAACTCGGGTACGAGAACTGGTTGGCGGAACCATCTCGTTAACAACAAACCTTGTAGTAACATTTTGCTTTCAACCCCTCTTGTTGTAGGATAAAACTGGCTTTATGCCAAACTTAGCTCCACCGACCAGATATGCATGTAGAAATAATTGATTATTACTTTACCCCTCTCTTATGTGACTTGCCGGCATATTCAATATGCTGACCTACACGGCTGCAACGTCTTATGTTGCAGATATTTTTCTTCGACGAGTAAGAGTACGATTCAGGGTTACGGTCTACACTCAACTTGCCGTTGGGGTTTATTGGGACTCCACTCGCTTGACCGCTTCCGCTGAGATAATTAAGGTATATATCAGTTTTACGCTATTTACATGCGATTGCACTTTGATATATACATTGATGTACTATGTGTGCCAGCATACTGATGCAGGGATGGCTCAGAAACACAGAGGTTTGACTCGTCTTGAGTTGGGTCGCTACATCAAAAAAAACAACAACAACAATAACAACAAGAACAACAAAAAGAACAATGATGACGACAACAACAACATAAACAACAAGAACAACAACAAGAAGAACACAAAAACAAGAACAATGAAGACGATGACGATGACGACGACGATCACAACAACAACAACAACAACAACAACAACAACAACAACAACAACAACGAAAACAACAACAACAACAACAACAAACAACAACAAAAAGAAAAACAAAAAAGACGATGATAATGATGATGACGGCGACGGCGATGATGAAGATGATGATAACAACGATGACGATGACGACGACGACGACAACAACAACAACAACAACAACAACAACAACAACAACAACAACAACAACAACAACAACAACAACAACCATAAGGTCGGCGACGACAACGACGACGACAACGACGACGACAACGACAACCACGACAATAACGAGAACAACGAGAAGAACGATAACAACAACAACAATGACAACAACGACATGAACGACAACAGTGACAACAACAACAACAACAACAACAACAACAACAACAACAACGAAGACGACAACGACGACGATGACAACAACAACAATAACAACAACAACAACAACAACAAAAACAACAACAATAACATAAACAACAACGTAAACAACATCATCAACAACAACAACAACAACAACGAAGACGACGACGACGACAACAACAACAACAACAACAACAACAACAACAACAACCATGATGACGACGACGACAACGAGAGAGATGATGACAACAGTAATGATGAGAACAAGGACAACAACGAC
>NC_058518.1:205967375-205977375 GCF_904849725.1 Hordeum vulgare subsp. vulgare
GCGACCTCCCCACCTCGCCGGAGCAGCTACCTCAGCGGAGTTCTTCCTCTCTATCACCCATGGTGAGATTCACGAAATCTCGTATTGCAGTTTTTTCAGAAAATTGCAATCTTCGAAAATTCATATCTATTAGTCTATAACTCCGAATTAGGTGATTCTTTTTGCGTTGGATCAAAAATTTTATGTAGTTTCTGTAGATATATAATTTGTCTATGTTTGGATTTATAAAAATTGAGTTAGATCATATTTGAATTAAAGCTTGTTTTGCTTATTCCGGGAGTTTAAAATTAGATTTTAATTTGATTCTTTTTGCTGCTGCTTCCTATTGATCATATCTTTCAGTAGTTTAAGTTTCAATTGTTTTAAAATATTTTAATTGCGTTTTTTACCAAAACAGATTCTGTTTTAGTTCTTTTAGGATTATAGCTATTTCTTTTTCTATATTTGTTTTTAAATTAGTTTCTTTTATATTTGAGAAATTTTATATTTGGTTTTAAGTTAGTTAACAGTAGTTTTGCAACAAGTTTTATTTTTTTCTATTTGTTATCATGAAATCAATTCTAGTTCCTTAGTAACTTGCGATTGGTTTCTACATTGTTTCTAATCCCGTTTGGGAATACTTTCAAAAAGTTTTGTGAAAAATACTTTATTTTATCTTAGTTAAACTTATATATTAGTTCCTTGTTATTATTTTCTGTTAGACAAAACTATTTAGTTGTTGACGTAGTAGAAAACTCCTTAGTTCTATTTGAAGTTTCTTTCGGTTTCTCATTCGCTCTCTCTCTTTTGTTTGATTGCTAGAATGATTGCTAGTATGAGTGCTTATGTGAATGGTATGTTTGCTATATAGATTTCATCGGAGAGTGACGAGTAGTCTATCAATTTATTTTCTCGAGAAATTCTTCTTCGTCAACATCACAGGCAAGTCACTTTGATCATACTATCACCTATGTTTTATGCATTATAGTTCTACCATCCTATGCCCAATTGCATGCTTCTTAGGTACTTGGAAACTTTAGTGTAAGTTGTAGTATCATGTGGTAGGAACACAACCCCCCGATACTTGGCCCCGGGACGACAATTTCTTAATGCTATGCTTGAGTAGACGGGTTATCGGTTGAGTGTATACCACGAGTGATGCGAGGTTGATATAATAATCAAGACCGGACTAAGACAAGATTTTCAAGACTTTGGACGCAATGAAACTCTGGGTGAAGGACGGTTGATCGGCTCCCTGGAAAACCCAGTGGATGCCCGGGATGCTGGAGAGGCCATGTCATCCTGCGGAAAGCTTCACCCAGGCTCAAAGAGACGGACGGATATTTTCAAGACCCAAGGCTTACCTGCACAGCCACAAGTCATTATGGGCTCTGGCTTGGTTGGACAACGCGGCGACTCTGGATAGGCGGTGCTAGGAGATGTAGACGAACGGTAGGAATGGATGGACACCGACAGGGATTCAGAGGGACCCGTTGAAAGACCATGTCTTGATCATCCGGTCTTGAAACACTCTGAAGTGCGAGGACATACTCGGAGGCGATCAAATCTTGTGGGGAACGTGTGCAAAACTCTGCAGAGTACTAAATCCTAATCGATTAGCCGTATCCACGGTCATGGACAACTTGAGCCAAAGGAACTGAAGTTATCTGGATTTCTCAACACCATTAAATATATTTGATGAGGGTAACTATTGACAACTCGGGTACGAGAACTGGTTGGCGCAACCATCTCGTTAACAACCAACAATGTAGTAACATTTTGCTTTTAGCCCTCTCTTGATGTAGGAGAAAACTTGCTTTACGCTAAAAACTTATAGCCCCACCTGCCATATATGCAAATAGTATAGATGATTACTTTTCACCCCTCTCTTATGTGACTTGTCGGCATATTCAATATGCTGACCTACACGGCTGCAACGTCTTATGTTGCAGATGTTTTTCTTCGACGAGTAAGAGTACGATTCAGGGTTACGGTCTACACTCAACTTGCCGTTGGTGTTTATTGGGACTTCACTACCTTGACCGCTTCCACTCAGATAATTAAGGTATATATCAGTTTTATGCTATTTACATGTGATTGCACTTTGATATATACATTGATGTACTGTGTGTGCCAGCATACTGATCCAGGGATGGCACAGAAACACAGAGGCTTGACTCGTCTTGAGTCGGGTCGCTACAGAGATGGTATCAGAGCACATGTTGACTGTAGGACGTGACCCTAGAAACTGGAAATTTCTTAGGAAAGCATCTCTCAATTTTTTTTTCAACAACACCTTTTACTTCTCATCTCTTCTGACTTCATCAAATGTTCTCCCTCACCTCAATAGTTAGACAATACCCTTACCCCTTTGACCTCATGAAGAATCAACGGAGTTCTACTTCAAAGTAAAGAGGATTTCATCATGCATTTGAAGAATTGAAGCTACGCCAATTGAAGACTCTCAAGACCCGAATAATTCGACGACCCTGAAGCGTTCGAATATTTATATGACCATTAGAAGTCCAATCCCCTGTTATATACCCACGTTAGTTACGATGATTTGTGAGCCGTCATTGGTGTGTGTTTTCCGACAGCCACAAATAAAACCTATTCTCAAAAAATATTGTTTGTATTGTGTGTACCTCCCCCTCTTACCCGTCTCATCCACAAAACCTCAACCCTACCAGATGGAGTATGAAGCTGGACTTGTAGTCTCCGGACCAATGACCCAGCTAGAAGCTGAGATATGGATTCAAAACATGGAGAACCACTTCGGGAGTAACTTGATCTCAAGGAAGTATGAAGTGGAACATGCTCTCGAGTACTTTACACAAAGTGCTGCAATCTGGTGGAAAATGCACCATGCCATACAAGGATTTAGTGGAGCACAAACTTGGGGCGAATTCAAGAACACTCTGTTAAGATCCCGTCTCATTCGGAAGTGCTATGATAATCCGAAGGAGAATACTTGTGCATGCAAGATCTGTGGAGAAATAGGACATACCCAGGAAGAACACAAGGATGGATGCACTCATTGTGAAGGAAATCACCTAGCTGAGGAGTGCCCAAGTAGTCAGGTGATTTGTTTCTTGTGTGAAGGAACCACCCACTACCCAGCTCAGTGTCACATTTACCCCAAGGTGCAACAAGTTGTCTAGCAGCAGAAAGAAGCAATGATGGAAACACTCAAGAAGAAGATTCTAGAAGAGCCGGTGATGAATGAAAATACTGAAGACCCTGATGAACAAAGTCTGACCCGATTTTTCTCCAATGCATGCTACTCATGTGGAGAAGAAGGACATTATTCACATGATTGCACGAAGAGAAGCCAAGAGTATCTGGAAACTTCCCAACGGAAGAAGTGGAGTTTGATCCACTGGAAATAGACGAACTGGTCAAAATAAAGGAGTCCAGAAAGAAGAAAAAATACCCTCGGAAGAGCCAAATCTCTGCAAACATAGACCTGAGTCATGTCAGATGTTACAAGTGTAAGGAATTTGGCCACCACAAATACATGTGCTGAGGAAGGAAGTCGGGAATCCAAGGAGCAAAAGCAGAAGCTAAGAAGCCTCGAGACTGGTCAGAACTCATTTGCTTTTGTTGCAAGGAAGCAGGACATTTTGCCAGCAATTGTCCACAAAGGAAGAAAGCTAGAATGGAGTAGTTAAGTTTTGACCCTGGCAATAAGTGTAAAAGCACTCTTGTTTTTCATGAGATCATGGAGTGAAATATTTTGTAACAGAAGTCCCTGAGATTGTAATAACATCATGAATAAATGGAATTTATTGTCTCAAGATTGTCTATGTTGGAACTGTATGCGTTGTTTCTCTACGAGCAAAGATCTCTGAACGTTATGAGGATATGAGAAAATATGGTCTATGCAGGCATGAGTATAATTCATTGAAGTGTGGTAGTAATCAGTAAACCCACAGGATCCACTGAGTAGGAATGTACCATGATTACCAAGGAGACACATACATTCCTCTGAGTACCTATTTACTGGCACCTGCAGATGACAACTCTCTACGAGTCATTCCTCAAGGGCCCAGAAACGATCATGACCCTGACCAGTGAGCATGATTACCCGAAAATCCTGAAGGACATCATGAAGCACATTCATCTTGAGGGAGATGCAGTCTACAAAGGCTACCCATTCATGGAAAATGGAGTGGAACTTTGGTACGTGGAAGTACACCTCCACCATGTGAAAGGAGTTTTTCCAAAGACTATGGGGCAATACTTTTTCATTTCACGTGTACCACGAGCAACCTTCTTTGATGCTGTTCGTGAAGCTGCCATGGAAGCCATACGTCAGATTGGAGATATACTTGAAGCAAGACTCCGTCATACCCAGGAATACCTGAGTGAAGTACGTGCGGAAATGATGGAGATGAAGCTAGTGACCACCATGATGAAGCAAAAGATGGATGATTTCAAGGAGCACCTCGGAAAGTTTGAATGGAACTAAGTACCTCCAAGAGAGGCAGATGAATAAAGTTGGCAGAAATGCTCGACCATACCGAACAATGTGGATGGCAGCATCTGTAATAGAGTACTTTTGAATTGGAGTTTTTGAGGAGAAATTAAGGATGTAATAAAGGATTGATTATGAAATGAATATGATTTGTGAAAGAAGCTATGATGGATCAGCAAACGTTTTTTTAGGAGCATACAAAAACCTGAGAGTTGTGAAGATACGACAGATGTTTCGTTCAGCTTGCAGAACCAATGGATTATCCGAACTTCGTTCGTGGACAAGAGAAATTCTGCAACGCTTGTGAGGATGACCAAGTGTTAGAATGCGAGATTCGCTAAACCTTATACAGAGAAATGATTTGGGTGCGGAATGGATTGATCACCATGACGACTTACTCTTATCATTTATCTTGCTATTCGGAATGGTAAATCTAAGAGACTTACCCATATAGAGAGACGACATTCTTTGAAGCTTTTGTTTAAGCCTTAGAATGGTATAAGAAAAGCCCATGTACATGGCACTTGTTGTCACGCGTAGGAAATTTTACGGTGAGGATGAAGCCAAGACCCTTCTCTCTGCAGGATAACCACAAATGGTAGACCACCAAGAGAACCATCGATATGTTATTTTGAATTGACCACGAGACTGTCAGTTAAGAAGACCCAGTGACAGAAGAAGCTTATGTCAACAGGAGAGCATCACCAAAGGATTTAATATGAAGACTGTGCGATGTCAGTTGCCAAAAACCCAGAGGATCGTTTAAACATTTTGAGGGACCAATATCTCTCATTTTAAGTGCGGTAGCATCGCACCTTGCCGGAAAATGGAATTGTTAGAAGACCCCCGAACCCTAACCATTATTTCTAGCCTGTTCGAATCTCGAGGACGAGATTCATTTTAAGTGTGGTAGTTTGTAACATCCCAAAATTATAAATTTTGGAATGTTAATCTAATTATTAGATTGATTGTTTGTTTGTTTGCTGGGTGACTGAAACTTGTGTGAAATTTGAAACTTTTCGAAACTTTTGAATGAGAGGGAATAAAATGACTTTCCCCTTCTCCGGTGAATTCAAATTCAAGCTTTTAAAAGCAAAGAGAGAAGATGACATGACTTCTTCAACTATAAATAATTTGAACGGAGATATTTGCATTTGAATTCTCTTGCATTTCTATCCGTTTTCTTCGTGCAAGAAATGCCGGGAAATACATTCTAAAGAGCGGAGGAACATGACCCTCAAATACCCGGGCATTTTGAATGTTATTTGCACCCTCAAACTTAGAGGATCATTTGAAAATTATTTGCAAAAAGAAATAATGCTTTTAGGGATTTTTGGAAAAACATTTTTTCTGAAGTTTTATTTTTGCCTTGGAAAAATGCCCATCATCTATATTTTATTTTTCTGATAATTTTAGTATATCAAAACTCTTTATTCCGAATTGATTTGATTTCCTTTTTAACGTTTTAGTTTCCTAGTTTTAAAAATAGGAAAGGAATCGTTTTTATTAGGAAACTCCAGGTGGCCCATTAAGACTTTCCTTTCACTGGCCCAAGAAGATCATCTTCTTCCTCCTCTCTCCCTCACGTCATAGGAAGTTTTCCTTCCATGGAGAGAAGAATCCCCACCTCCGGGATTCACGAAGCACCTTTCCTCCCAGCGCCTCCCACCACCCCTATAAGAACGCCCCTCCTCTCCTCGTTCCATTTTCCCCATCACCTCGCTTTCTCCCTGCTCGTAGCCACGGCTTCACCATCCTCATCTTCCTATCAAGAACATAGTACAGTAGGTCTCGTGGCGCTTCCCCATCACCCCTGTCGAGCCTCTCCAGCGCCCCACCCCCTGCCGTGCTATTCCTCCGCCGATTCCCCACCCCGAATTAGGTGATTCATATCTATTAGTCTATAACTCCGAATTAGGTGATTCTTTTTGCCTTGGATCTCAAATTTTATGTAGTTTCTGTAGATATATAATTTGTTTATGTTTGGATTTATGAAAATTGAGTTAGATCAGATTTGATTTAAAGCTTGTTTTGCTTATTCCGGGAGTTTAAAAATAGCTTTTAATTTGATTCTTTTTGCTGCTGCTTCCTATTCATCATATGTTTCAGTAGTTTAAGTTTCAATTGTTTTAAAATATTTTAATTGGACTTGTTACCAAAACAGATTCTGTTTTAGTTCTTTTAGGATTATAGCTATTTCTTTTTCTATATTTGTTTCTAAATTAGTTTCTTTTATATTTGAGAAAGTTTATATTTGGTTTTAAGTTAGTTAACAGTAGTTTTGCAACAAGTTTTTATTTTTTTCTATTTGTTATCATGAAATCAATTCTAGTTCCTTAGTAACTTGCGATTGGTTTCTACACTGTTTCAAATCCCGTTTGGGAATACTTTCAAAAAGTTTTGTGAAAAATACTTTATTTTATCTTAGTCAAACTTATATCTTAGTTCCTTGTTATTATTTTCTGTTAGACAAAACTATTTAGTGGTTGACGTAGTAGAAAGCTCCTTAGTTCTATTTGAAGTTTCTTTCGGTTTCTCATTCGCTCTCTCTCTTTTGTTTGATTGCTAGAATGATTGCTAGTATGAGTGCTTATGTGAATGCTATGTTTGCTATATAGATTTCATCGGAGAGTGACGAGTAGTCTATCAAGTTATTTTCTCGAGAAATTCTTCTTCGTCGACATCACAGGCAAGTCACTTTGATCATACTATCACCTATGTTTTATGCATTATAGTTCTACCATCCTATGCCCAATTGCATGCTGCTTAGGTACTTGGAAACTTTAGTGTAAGTTGTAGTATCATGTGGTAGGAACACAACACCCCGATACTTGGCCCCGGGACGACAGTTTCTTAATGCTATGCTTGAGTAGACGGGTTATCGGTTGAGTGTATACCATGAGTGATGCGAGGTTGATATAATAATCAAGACCGGACTAAGACAAGATTTTCAAGAAATCGGACGCAATGCAACTCTAGGTGAAGGACGGTTGATCGGCACCCTGGAAAACCCAGTGGATGCCCGGGATGCTGGAGAGGCCATGTCATCCTGCGGAAAGCTTCACCCAGGCTCAAAGAGACGGACGGATATTTTCAAGACCCAGGGCTTACCTGCACAGCCACAAGTCATTATGGGCTCTGGCTTGGTTGGACAACGCGTCTACTCTCGACAGGCGGTGCTAGCAGATGTAGACGAACGGTAGGAATGGATGGGCACCAACAGGGATTCAGATTGACCCGTTGAAAGACCATGTTTTGATCATCCGGTCTTCAAACACCCTGAAGTGCAAGGACATACTCGGAGGCGATCAAATCTTGTGGGGAACGTGTGCAAAACTCTGCAGAGTACTGAAACCTAATCGATTAACTTTGTCCACGATCATGAACAACTTGAGCCAAAGGAACTGAAGTTATCTGGATTTCTCAACACCATTAAATATATTTGATGAGGGTAACTATTGACAACTCGGGTACGAGAACTGGTTGGCGGAACCATCTCGTTAACAACCAACAATGTAGTAACATTTAGCTTTTATCCCTCTCTTGATGTAGGAGAAAACTTGCTTTACGCTAAAAACTTATAGCCCCACCTGCCATATATGCATATAGTATAGATGATTACTTTTCACCCCCTCTCTTATGTGACTTGCCGGCATATTCAATATGCTGACCTACACGGCTGCAACGTCTTATGTTGCAGATGTTTTTCTTCGACGAGTAAGAGTACGATTCAGGGTTACGGTCTACACTCAACTTGCCGTTGGTGTTTATTGGGACTCCACTCCCTTGACCGCTTCCGTTGAGATAATTAAGGTATATATTAGTTTTATGCTATTTACATGTGATTCAATTTGATATATACATTGATGTACTGTGTGTGCCAGCATACTGATCCAGGGATGGCACAGAAACACAGAGGCTTGACTCGTCTTGAGTCGGGTCGCTACAAACAACTACTACAACGACAACCATGACAACAACGATAATAACAACGACAATGAGGACGATGACGATATTGTTGTTGTTGTTGTTGTCGTCGTCCTCATCGCCATCTTCCTTGTTGTTGTTGTTGTTATTTTTCTTCTTCTTCTTCTTCTTCTTCTTGTTGTTGTTGTCATTGTTGGCGCATTTGTTGTTGTTGTCGATGTTGTCGTTGTTGTTACTATTGTTGTTTTTGTTGTTGTTGTTATTGTCGTTGTTCTCGTCATTGTCGTTCTTTTCATCATTGTTGTCGTCGTCGTTGTCATCGTTTTGTTGTGGTTGTTGTTGTTGTTGTTGTTCTTGTTGTTGTTGTTTTTGTTCTTGTTGTTGTTGATGTCATTGTTGTTGTTGATGTTGTTGTTGTTGTTGTGGATGTCGTCATCGTCTTCGTGGTCGTCACCATCGTCCTATTGTTACTGTCCTCGTCGATGTTGTCGTCGTCATCGTCGTCGTTGTTGTTGTTTTCGTTGTTATTGTTGTTGTTGTTGCTGTTGTTGTCGTCGTCGTCATCATCATCGTCCTTGTCGTGTTTGTTGTTGTTGTTGTTGTCGACGTTGCTGTCTCTGTTGTCGTTGTGGTTATTGTTGTTGTTGTTGTTGTTGTTGTTATAATCTCTGTTCTTGTTGTGGTTGTTGTTGTCGTTGTTGTCGTTGTTCTCGTCGTTGTTGTCGTTGTCGTCTTTGTCGTCATCCTTATCGTTCTAGTCAGTGTTGTTGTTGTCGTTGTTGTTGTTGTGGTCGATATTGTTGTCATTGTTCTTGTTTTCGTTGTTGTTGTGGTTGTCGTAGTTGTCGTTGTTGTCGTCGTTGCCGTTGTTTTCATCGTTGTGGTTGTTGTTGTTGTTGTTGTTGTTGTTCTCGTCGTTGCTAGCGCTTTTGTTGTTCTTGTCCCTGCTGTCGTCGTTGTTATTGTTGTTGTTGTTGTTTTTGTTGTTGTCGTTGTTGTTGTTGTTCTCGTCATTGTCGTTCTTTTCATCATTGTTGTTGTTGTCCTCGTCGTCGTTGTTGTTGTTGGTGTCGTTGTTGTTGTAATTGTTGTTGTAGTGGCTGTCGTCATCGTCTTCGTGGTCATCGTCGATGTCGTCAATGTTATCGTCCTCGTCGTCGTTGTTGTCGTCGTCTGTGTTGTTGTTGTTGTTGTTCTTGTTGTTATTGTTGTTGTTGCTGTTGTCGTCATCGTCGTCATCGCCATCATCGTCATTGTCGTCATCATTGTTGTCATCGCCGTCATTGCCGTCTTCGTTGTTGTTGTTGTTGTGGTTGTTGTTGTCGTTGTTGTTGTCGTTGTTATTGTTGGTCTTGGCGTTGTTCTCGTCATTGTCGTTGTTATCATCGTTGTCGTCGTCATCATCGTAGTCATCATCGTTGTCGTCACCATCGTCGTCGTTGTTTTTGTGTTTGTTGTTCTTGCTCTGGTTGCAGCTACTACTTCTGTTGTTGTTGTTGTTGTTGTTTTATTGTCGTTGTTGTCATCGTCGTCGTCGTCGTCCTCCTCATCGTCGTCATCCTCTGCATTGTCGTCGTTATTGTCGTCGTTGTTGTTGTTGTTGTTGTTGTTGTTGTT
>NC_058518.1:205992375-205997375 GCF_904849725.1 Hordeum vulgare subsp. vulgare
ATCCTCTACTCGATTAACATTTTTCCAAGGCAAAAATAAATACTTTAAAAAATGTTTTTTCAGAAAATCCCTTATGCTATATTTTCTTTTTGGCAATTATTTTCACGATAAAACTTTAGCTTTCTTGGCTCCAAATATTTCAGAGATGCCTCACATTTTGGAGGGCCATTTTTCTCCGCTCTCTCTTGCGTGCAAGAGATTATTTCCCGGCACTTCTCGTGTGAAAAAAATAGAAATGCAAAAGCAAAAGTCGAAAGAATTCAAATGCAAACTTTATTTAAATCAATATGCATAGATGCTTAGCTACAATGTAAAACATTCCCAATTACGAAAATTGGGATGTTAGAAACCTACCCACCTTAAGATGAATCTCGCCCTCGAGATTCGGGTTGGCTAGAAAATAGGTGCGGGTGGTCTCGACGAAGATCCTCTTCTCGTTCCCAGGTGGCTTCTTCCTCGGTGTGGTGGCTCCACAACACCTTGCAGAACTTGATGATCTTGCTGCGGGTAACTCTGTTGGCAGTCTCAGGAATCCTGACGGGTTTCTCCTCATACGTCAGATCACTGTCAAGCTGTATGGCCTCTAGGGGCACTATATCTCTCAACGGAACATCGGCCATCTCAGCGTGGCATTTCTCCTACTAAGAAACATGGAAGACATCATGAACTCCGGACAATCCTTCCGCAGTTCCAGTTTATATGCAACTTCACCTCTACGTTCAAGAATTTTGTAGGGGCCACTGAATCGGGGTGCTAACTTTCCTTTCACACCAAATCTCTTGATTCCTCGGAGTGGAGACACCCGAAGATATGCTCGGTCTCCCACTTCGTATGTTACTTCCTTGCGTTTGCTATCACCATAACTTTTCTGTCTCGACTGAGCTATCTTGAGTCGGTCACGAATTAGCTTGACCTTCTCTTCAGAATCTCGAATAAGGTCGGGACCAAAAAGTTGTCGGTCTCCAACTCCATCCCACATGAACGGTGTTCTGCACCTCCTTCCGTATAGAGCTTCGAAGGGGCCATCTTCAGACTGGTCTGGTAGCTGTTGTTGTATGAGAACTCGGCAGAAGGCAAATTGTCATCCCAACTAGACCCATAGTCTAGTGCGCAAGCTCTCAACATGTCCTCCAGAATCTGATTGACTCTCTCGGTCTGTCCATCTGTCTGTGGGTGAAAAGTTGTACTGAACTCCAATCTCGTTCCCAAGGTTTCATGTAGTTGGTGCCAAAATTTTGATGTGAACTGAGTCCCTCTATCTGACACAATACTCTTCGATACTCCGTGCAGACATACTATCCTGGTCATATATATCTTGGCCAGCTTGGCACTCGTGTAAGTAGTCTTCACATGAATGAAGTGAGCTACCTTGGTCAAACGATCGACCACAGCCCAAATAGAATCATAGCCAGAACGGGTCCTCGGTAATCCTGTGATGAAGTCCATACCAAGCTTTTCCCATTTCCACTCGGGTATCGGCAGAGGTTGAAGCACACCTACTGGCTTCTGATGCTCGTCTTTTACTCGCTGACAATCATCGCATATTGCTACAAACTCGGCAATGTCTTTCTTCATTCCTGTCCACCAGAAACTTTCTTTCAGATCCAGATACATCTTGGTGTTACCGGGGTGTATCGAGTACGGGGAATCATGGGCCTCCTGAAGTATCAACTTCCTGAGTTCAGGATCATTGGGCACATAAATGCGAACCTCAAACCATAAAGTTCCGTGTTCATCCTCACGAAAACCTTTAGCCTTCCCGTCTTTCATTTTCTGCTTAATCTCAGCTATCTCCTTGTCCGATTTCTGTGCTTCGCGGATGTTTTCTGTCAAAGTGGACTGAATTTCCAATGTGGCAACAAATCCTCTTGGAACTATTTCCAATTTGAGCTCTCGGAGGTCATCGGCTAACTCCTGGGGTAACCCTCCTGCTATGAGTGTGTTCACATAACTCTTGCGGCTCAACGCATCGGCTACAACATTTGCCTTGCCTGGGTGATAATGCAATCAAATGTCATAGTCCTTGATCAACTCTAGCCATCGCCTCTGTCTGAGGTTCAACTCCTTCTGTGTGAAGATATATTTCAGCCTCTTGTGATCAGTGTAAACGTCACAACTATTTCCGATCAGGAAATGTCTCCAGGTCTTGAGAGCGTGCACTACGACTGCTAGTCCCAAGTCATGCGTGGCATAATTCAACTCATGGGGTGTGAGCTGTCTGGATGCATAGGCTACAACTTTTACCTTCTTGCATAAGCACTCCTCCGAGTCCTTGACGAGAAGCGTCACAGTAAACCTGGAAATCCTTCCGAATGTTTGGCAATATCAGCACTGGGCTGTAACCAGACGTTTCTTCAACTCTTGAAAACTTGTTTCACATTCCTCAGTCCAAACATACTTGGACTCCTTCTTCAAAAACTCTGTCATGGGCTTGGCGATCTTTGAGAAATTCTCAATGAACCTCCGGTAATATCCGGCAAGTCCGAGGAAACTGCGGATCTCCTTGACTGAAGTGGGTGCTACCCATTTGGTGACTGCTGCAACCTTGGCAGGGTCCACTGCTATTCCTTCTCCTGAGATGACGTGTCCGAGGAATCCAACTTCCTTCAACCAAAACTCACATTTCCTAAACTTTGCATACAGCTTATGCTCTCGAAGTTTCTCCAGAACTAGACGCAGATGTTCCTTGTGTTCCTCTTCGTTCTTGGAGAATATCAGTATGTCATCGATGAACACCACGACAAACTTGTCCAAGTATTCCATAAATACCTTGTTCATCAGATTCATAAAATATGTCGGAGCATTAGTCAGTCCAAATGACATGACCGTGTACTCATACAAGCCGTACCGAGTGGTGAAGGCTGTCTTGGGTATATCCTGTTCACGAATCTTCAACTGATGATACCCGGATCAAAGATCGATCTTGGAGAATATTCGGGCTCCAACTAACTGGTCAAACAGATCATTGATCATCGGCAAGGGGTACTTGTTCTTGATGGTCACCTCGTTCAATGCACGATAATCGACAACCATTCTCAAGGACTTATCCTTCTTTTCAACCAAGAGCACTGGGCTCCCCAAGGTGAAGAACTTGGGCAAATATACCCTTTGTCCAACAACTCCTTAATTTGCTTCTTAATTTCTACCAAGTCATTTGCGTGCATCCGATAGGGTCTCTTGGATATCGGGGCTGTTCCGGGTAATAGCTCAATCAGGAACTCAATCTCTCTATCAGGTGGCATGCCCGGCAATTCCTCCGGAAATACATCTGGGTACTCCTGTACAATCGGTACTTCCCCCTGGACTACTCCCGTGAGAGAGTTTACTCGTTTACTACGTGTCGGGCGCTCAGACACGTACTTAATCCGCTTTTGCTCGGGGGTGGCGAGCAAAATAGACTTAAGGGCACAATCAATATTCCCTTCATACTTGGCCAACCAATCCATGCCTAGGATTACATCCAATCCCTGGGACTCTAATACGATGAGGTCGGTGGGAAAATTATGGTTCCCGATGTTGAGACTCAAAGCATGGCATCCTATCCCGGCTGTCATCATGCCTCCTGGGGAACTGACCTTAATAGGCTGGCTGAGGGTTCTAGTTGGCAAACTATACTTTTCCACAACTACCCTTGATATGAATGAATGCATTGCACCAGAATCAAAAAGTACCAATACTGGACGTGAATTTAGCAAAAACTTACCAACCACAGTATCGTGGTGATCATAGACCTCTTCAACATCAATGTGATTCACTTGAGCTCGAGGAAAAGGATTGGGCTTCTATGCTGCAGAGTTGCCGTTGCCGTTTCCATTTCCCTGCTTGTTCGGGGGACATTCAGTGGCATAGTGTCCCGTCTTCTGACACTTGAAGCAGGTGATGTGATTCAGATCCTTCTAAGCTGGAGCTGAATGTTGCTGAGTGCCGGTACCGCCATTCTTGAAGTTGCTGTTGTTGTGGTGGTTCCCATTTCCTCCATGGTTGTGGCCTCCATGGTTGTGCACTAGGTGGCTATGCTGGACGTGTCCTCCAAACTTACCGGATCCAGTCCCGGTATTCCCTGAATAGGGGGTGTAGCGAGGCCTCTGCTGAGTGCCGGAGTTGAACTTTCCATTCCCATACTTCCGCTTACGGTTCTCCATCTGCTAGTGTTTCCCCTCCAAGATGAGGGCCTTATCTACCAGCTCCTGGTAGTAGTTGAAGGTCGCTACTGTCAGCTGAATACTCAGCTCATCATTGAGTCCCTCCAAGAACTTTTCCTGCTTGGCCGCATCATCGGCCACATCTCCAGGTTTATAACGGGTGAGCATGCTGAATTCATCGACATACTGAGCCACAGAGCGACTTACCTGGCGCAAGTTGCGAAACTCACGCTTCTTCAGACTCATTGCACCAGCTGAGACATGTGCGGTGCGGAAGGCTTGCTTGAACTGCTCCCAAGTGACTCCAGCAATGGGGTATGTGGTGGTGTAGTTCTCCCACCATGCAGCTGTAGGGCCTTCAAGCTGATGCGTGGCAAAGCGCACCTTCTCAGCTTCAGTACAACCAGCAGTGATAAGTTCCCGCTCCATCTTGCGGAGCCAATCATCTTCCACAATGGGCTCAATGCTGCTGGAGAAAGTCGGAGGGTTCAACCTCAGGAAACGGGTGAGATTGTCGGCCTGGGGTGGATGATGGTTGTTGTTATTGTTCTGGTTCTGGATGATCAGCTGCATCAGGGTATTCTGTTGCTGAATCAACTGGGTGTGTTCCGGCGGAAAGTTGGAAGTAGGGGCACGTCTCGGAGGCATATGATGTTTGTAGAGGGGTGAGATTAGCATAGAACAATGGTCTAAGAGTAATTACACTACCCATATGAAATGCAACAACTAAGTATCACACCACACATTTTATTCAATACCATCACAAAGGTTCACACGGGGATACAAAATTCGATAACCTAAACATCGGCCTAAGCGTTTAACGATAAAATAAATTTGGTGGTCTAGTCTAAGTGTCCT
>NC_058518.1:206042375-206057375 GCF_904849725.1 Hordeum vulgare subsp. vulgare
TTTAAATATTTTTACTTAGGGTTTTAAGCAAAACAGATTATGTTTTAGCCTTTTTTGTTTTCTTGCTATTTCTTTTGTATTAATTGTTCTTAATTTGTTTTTTTTTGTAATTGTGACAAGTTATATTTTGTTTTCTGATATTTACCAGTAAATTTTCAAGAACAACAAAATTTTATTTTATTTATTCTTATTTTTTTGCATGGAATCAATTCTAGTTCTATACTAACTTGCGAATTGATTGCATTGTTAGTTTGATTTCCTATTTTGAAAATACATATAAAATAATATTGTTTTGTAAATTTTACTTCTGTTATCTTAGTTATTTTATATTTTGTTTTCTGTTATTTTTTCTATTTTAGTGTTTGATGTAGTAGAAGACTCCCTAATCTTATTTGAAGTTTCCTTCGGATTCCTATTCGCTCTCTCTTTTGTTTTTATTGCTAGAATGAATGCTAGTATGAGTGCTTATGTGAATGATATGTTTGTTATATAGATTTCATCGGAGAGTGACGAGTAGTCTATCAAGTTATTTCTCGAGAAAATTCTTCTTCATCAACATCAGTAGGCAAGTCATTTGATCATGTATCACCTATGTTTTATGCATCGTAGTTCTACCATCCTATGCCCAATTGCATGCTGAGTAGGTACTTGGAAATTATGGTTATATATTGTAGTATCATGTGGTAGGCACCCAACAACCCCGTTACTTGGCCCGGGACGACAAATTTCATATTGCTATGCTGGAGTAGACGGGATTCTGGTTGAGAGTTTACAACGAGTGATGCGAGAATAATTCAATAACCAAGACCGGTTAGGTCAAGACTTTTTCAAGACCTCGTGATGCAATGCAACTCTGGGTGAAGGACGGTTGATCGGCTCCGTGGAGAAAACAGTGGATGACCCGGGATGCTGGAGACGGCCATGACATCTTGCGGAAAGCTTCACCCAGGCTCAGAGAGACGGACGGATATTTCCAAGACCCAAGGCTTACCTGCACAGCCACAAGTCATTATGGGCTCTGGCTTCGTTGGACAATGCGGCGACTCTGGACAGGCGGTGCTAGCAGATGTAGAAGAACGGTAGGATTGGATGGGCACCGACAGGGATTCAGAGGGACCCGTTGAAAGACCATGTTTTGATCATCCGGTCTTCAAACACCCTGAAGTGCGAGGACATACACGGAGGCGATCAAATCTTGTGGGGAACGTGTGCAAAACTCTATAGAGTACTCAAACCTACTCGATTAGCCGTGTCCACGGTCATGGACAACTTGAGCCAAAGGAACTGAAGGTATCTGAAATTTCAACACCATTATAAATACTTGATGAGGGTAATATTGATAACTTGGTTATGAGAACTGGTTGGCGGAACCATCTCATTAACAACCAACAGCGTAGTAATATTTTGCTTTTAGCCCCTCTCTTGTTGTAGGAGAAAATTTGCTTTACGCTAAAACTTACAACACCACCTACCATATATGCATATAGTATAGATGATATTTTACCCCCTCTCATATGTGACTTGCCGGCATATTCAATATGCTGACCTACACGGCTGCAACATCTTATGTTGCAGATATTTTTTTCCTCGATGAGTAAGAGTATGATTCAGGGTTACGGTCTACACTCAACTTGCCGTTGGTGTTTATTGGGACTCCACTCCATTGATTGCTTCCGCTGAAATATTTAAGGTATATATCAATTTTACGCTATTTCCATGTGATTGCACTTTGATATATACATTGATGTACTGTGTGTGCCAGCATACTGATCCAGGGATGGCACATATATACAGAGGCTTGACTCGTCTTGAGTCGGGTCGCTACAAGCACCAACAACAACAACAACACCAACAACAACATCACCAACAACAATAGCACCAACAACAACACCAGCACCAACAACAACAGCACCAACAACAGCAACAACCGCAACAACAACCGCACCACCACCAACAACAACAACAGCAACAACAACAGCAACAACAACAACAACAACAACAACAACAACAACAACAACAACAGCGCCAACAACAGCGCCAACAACAGCGCCAACAACAACACCAACAATAGCAACAACAACAGCAACAACAACAACAACAACAATAACAATAATAACAACAACAACAGCACCAACAACAACAACACCATCAACAACAACAACACCATCAACAACACCACCACCACCACCACCACCAACAACAACAACAACAACAACAAAGACAACAACAACAGCACCAACAACAACAGCTCCAACAACAACAACATGTAACATCCCAATATTATAAATTTTGGAATGTTAATATACTTATTAGATTGATTGTTTGTTTGTTTGCTGAGTGACTGAAACTTGTGTGAAATCTGAAACTTTTCGAAACTTTTGAACGAGAGGGAATAAAATGACTTTCCCCTTCTCCGGTGAATTCAAATTCAAGATTTTAAAAGCAAAGAGAGAAGATGAGATGACTTCTTCGATTATAAAGAATTTGAACGGAGGTATTTGCGTCGAATTCTTTTGCTTTTCCATTTTTCCATCGCGCAAGAAATGTCCAGAGAAAACTCTCTTGCACGCAAGAGAGAGAGCGGAGGAAAATGACACTCCAAAAGTGCGGGCAAATCTCTGAAATAATCGAGCAAAGAAAACCCAAAATTCTTTTGCAAAAATAATTGCAAGAAGAAATAAAGCAAATTGGGAATTTCTGAAAAAAACATTTTTTTTATGTTTTTATTTTGGCTTAAAAAAATGTTATTCGGGTAGGGATTCTTTTTCTGATTTTTTTGATATATAATACCATATATAGATATTTTGATTTATTTTCTTTTTTAGCTTTTATACTTTATGTTTTGGAAAAGTTATAGAAAAGGAAAGGATATATTTTTTTTCTTACCACCGCCCTCGGCGCCTTATAGAGCTGGGCCGAGATCCACTTACCAGGGATCCCAAATCCTTTAAATCGGCCACCGCCCCTTGCCTTTTCCCTCCCTCCTCCTCACTGCCAGTGGCCCCCCACCACCTGAGCATCTCCCCACGTCGTCTCCTTCCTTCCTCCCTCGTCCCCTTCCTTTTCTTCTGCCGCCCAAGACCAGCCACGATTTTCTTCCCCGGGAACCTCCCTCTCCTTCCTTTCTACTCCCTCCACCCAGCCTATATAAGCACCCCCACCTCCGCCACCCTGTTCCCACCCCCGCCGCCGCCTCCCCTCTCCCCTCGCCGCCTCGCCACTGCTGCCGCGGTGCAAGCTACTGCACCACCTTTGGCCCCGCCCTGGGAGCCACCCCAGCGCCCCCTCTCCCCCCTAGAGCGCCGCCCCTCGGAAGAGTACCCCGCCGCCGCCACCCCGTCACCCCACAGTACCCCCCGGAGCTCTCCCTCGCCGCCCGAGCCACCTCGCCGGAGCAGCGAGGCTGCACTTCGTCTACCCCGCCGGAGCAGCGCCCCCGAGCCCTCTCACTCCGCCGCCGCCTCCCCCGCGAAGGAGAAGGACACCGCCGTCGCCTCCCCGACGCCACTACCACCCCGGAGCTCCTCCCCCGCCGGCAGCCACGTCCCTCGCCGGAGCAACCCACTGTCCCAGCACGGTACCCCCTCCTTCTTCCTCTCTGTTTTCCTTTGGTTGCTTCTTAGACATTAGATTTCAGGCGTAGGGTCTAGATTAGGTCACTAGATACCTGTTCAGTTTATCCTAGAAAACCAGTGGGTTTTATTTCCACTTATGATTTAGCCAGCACTTGCGTTTAGCTTCCCCCGTTTGCTCCAAACCGAGAAACAAACAGCAACCATAGCTTGCCACGTGTACCCTTGTTAGTACTAGTAGCTGCAGTTTTCTGTCAAAAATAGCAAAAACAGCAACTTTCAATCTTGTTTTGGCCACAACTTTTTATCCCGAAGTCCAATGATAGTGATTCTTTTTCCAGTAGCTCACAATTGTTCTGTAGTTTTTAAAAACATATAATTTGTCTATGTTTGAAATATTTAAATATAAGTTAGATCAGATTTAGTTTAAACCTTGTTTTTCCTATTCCAGGAGTTTAAAAATATCTTTTAATGTGATTCCTTTTGGTACTGATCACTAGTGATTCTATTTATCAATGGTAAAAATTTCAGATTTGTTTGAGTATTGTAACTCATTATTTCATGTGAAACAATTTCTGTTTCACCGCTTTTAGGATTTCGGCTAATTCCTTTTCTAGCTTTGTTTTAAAATATTTTCTTTATTATTTCAGAAATATTATGTTTTGTTTCTGTTAGTTAAACAGTAGTTTTGCAACAAGTTTTTATCTTATATTTATTTGTTTTCATGAAATCAATTCTAGTTCATTGGTAACTTGCAATTGGTTTCCCCGTGTTTCAAATCCCGTTTGGGAATACTTTCAAAAGGTTTTGTGAAAAATACTTTATTTTATCTTAGTTAGATTTATATCTTAGTTCCTTGTTATTATTTTCTGTTAGAGAAAAACAATTTAGTGCTTGACGTAGTAGAAGATTCTCTAGTCTTATTTGAAGTTTCTTTCGGTTTCTTATTCGCTCTCTCATTTTTGTTTTGATTGTTAGAATGATTGCTAGTATGAGTGCTTATGTGAATGATATGTTTGTTATATAGATTTCATTGGAGAGTGACGAGTAGTCTATCAAGTTATTTTCTCGAGAAATTCTTCTTCGTCAACATCACAGGCAAGTCACTTTGATCATCCTATGCCCAATTGCATGCTGCCTAGGTACTTGGAAACTTTAGTCTAGTTGTAGTATCATCTGGTAGGAACACAACAACCCCGACACTTGGCCCCGGGACGACAATTTCTTAATGCTATGCTTGAGTAGACGGGTTATCGGTTGAGTGTATACCACGAGTGATGCGAGATTCATATAATAATCAAGACCGGACTAAGACAAGATTTTCAAGACCTCGGATGCAATGCAACACTGGGTGAAGGACGGTTGCTCGGCTCCCTGGAAAACCCAGTGGATGCCCGGGATGTTGGAGAGGCCATGTCATCCTGCGGAAAGCTTCACCCAGGCTCAAAGAGACGGACGGATATTTTCAAGTCCCAAGGCTTACCTGCACAGCCACAAGTCATTATGGGCTCTGGCTTGGTTGGACAACGCGGCGACTCTGGACAGGCGTTGCTAGCAGATGTAGACGAACGGTAGGAATGGATGGGCACCGACAGGGATTCAGAGGGACCCGTTGAAAGACCATGTTTTGATCATCCGGTCTTCAAACACCCTGAAGTGCGAGGACATACTCGGAGGCGATCAAATCTTGTGGGGAACGTGTGCAAAACTCTACAGAGTACTCAAACCTAATCGATTAGCCGTGTCCACGGTCATGGACGACTTGAGCCAAAGGAACTGAAGTTATCTGGATTTCTCAACACCATTAAATATATTTGATGAGGGTAATTATTGACAACTCGGTACGAGAACTGGTTGGCGGAACCATCTCGTTAACAACCAACTATGTAGTAACATTTTGCTTTTAGCCCCCTCTTGATGTAGGAGAAAACTTGCTTTTCGCTAAAAACTTATAGCCTCACCTGCCATATATGCATATAGTATAGATGTTTACTTTTCACCCCTCTCTTGTGACTTGCCGGCATATTCAATATGCTGACCTACACGGCTGCAACGTCTTATGTTGTAGATATCTTTCTTCGACGAGTAATAGTACGATTCAGGGTACGGTCTACACTCAACTTGCCGTTGGTGTTTATTGGGATTTCACTCCCTTGACCGCTTCCGCTGAGATATTTCACGTATATATCTGTAGCGACCCTACTCAACGAGTCAAGCCTCTGGTGTTTCTGTACCATCCCAAGATCATGCTGGTACACACACAGTACATAATGTATATATTCAAGAGTGCAATCACACAGCTTTATTAATCGAAATCTCATAAAGAGTACTTTATTACAATAAAGGAGTACAATAAAGTGGCTGAAGGCCAAACTCATGAGATTATCTAACGAAGACTTAGCGGAAGCATCAGGTAGACGAGTCCATCCGACTCCAAGGGCATGTCGCTGAGCGTAGAATCATAGCCTCACTCCTGGTCGGAAAAGTACTCTGCAACATGATACGTTGCAGCCGTGTAGGTCAGCATATTGAATATGCTGGAAAATCATCAAGAGAGGGAGTAAAATAATAATCACTATCTCTACATGCATATTTGGCCGGTGGAGCTAAGTTTTGCATAAAGCTAGTTTTATCCTACAACAAAAGGGGTCGGAAGCAAAATATTACTACATGTTTGTTGTTAACGAGATGGTTCCGCCAACCAGTTCTCGTACCCGAATAGTTGTTAACACCCACATCATTATTAAGTTGTGTCGAGAGTTCAGGGGAAATTCAATGCCTTCGGCTCAAGTTGTCCATGACCGTGGACACGGCTAATCGATTAGGTTGAGTACTCTGCAGAGTTTTGCACACGTTCCCCACAAGATTTGATCGCCTCCGGATTTTTCCTCGCACTTCAGGGTGTTTGAAGACCGGATGATCAAAACATGGTCTTTCAACGGGTCCATCTGAATCTCTGTCGGTGCCCATCCATTCCTATCGTTCGCCTACATCTGCTAGCACCGCCTGTCTAGAGTCGCCGCGTTGTCCAACCAAGCGAGAGCCCATAATGACTTGTGGCTGTGCAGGTAAGCCTTGAGTCTTGAAGTCTCCGTCCGTCCCTTTGAGCCTGGGTGAAGCTTTCCGCAGGATGACATGGCCTCTCCAGCATCCCGGGCATCCACTGGGTTTTCCAGGGAGCCGATCAACCGTCCTTCACCCAGTGTTGCATTGCGTCCGAGGTCTTGAAAATCTTGTCTTAGTCCGGTCTTGGTTATTATATCAATCTCGCATCTCGCGTGGCATACACTCAACCGATAACCCGTCTACTTAAGCATAGCATATATATAACTTTGTCGTCCCGGGGCCAAGTATCGGGGTGTTGGTGTTCCTACCACATGATACTACAACTAGTATTAAAGTTTCCAAGTACCTAGGCAGCATGCAAATAGGGCAAAGAAGGTGATCTACCATGCATTGAAAACATAGGTAAAAATAACATGATCAAAGATGACTTGCCTTGATGATAGTTGTCCTGCTCGAGATCTCTAAGTAACACGCTTCGCACTCCGGATGATCTACCGACACAACACAAAGCACACCATAAGCAATTCAATCATGCCACGAGTAAAAATAACATCACATGCAATGATTGGCAAACGACTACGCAAAAGAATTTTATCGTGCGTCGGTAGGACAGAAACTTGTTTCTGTTGAAAACACTAGTAAAAGTACTTGGACAATTCTGAAAATTCTACCACAGTAAGGTTTTATCATTAGAAAACAGTAGCAAAAAGAATCAACTCAATATCGTTTTTCAAACTCCTGGAATAGGCAAAACAGTGTTTAAACTAAATCTGCTCTAACTTATATTTTAAATTTCCCAACACAGAAAATTATATATTTTTAAAAACTACAGGAAATTTGTGAGCTACTGGAAAAAGAATCAATGTCAGTGGACGTAGGGCTAAAAAGTTGTGATCAAAACAAGATTGAAAGTTTCTGTTTTCGAAATCTGGACAGAAAATTACAAAACTGCTAGTGCTAAAGAGAGGCACACGTGGCAAGTTCTATTGGCTGTAGTGGCTGTGTGTTATCTTGGTTTGGAGCAAACGTCCCATGGCTTGCAAAACCACTGGCTAAATCTTAAGTGACCAAAAGAACCGTTGGTTTTCTGGACTAAACCGAAGGGGAATAGGTGATCTAATCCTAGCCATTGCATGGTGTTGCATGGGATCTAAGGGCCGAGATTGAGTGCATGCAAATAGAGAGAGAGAGATGGATAGCTACCTGCTGGCTGTAGCTTGCACCGGCAAGAAAGGAGATGACCGGCGAGCAAGGAGGGAGTAGCTCCGGGCGGTGGGGCGTCGGGCGGCGGCGGTGAGGTTCCTCCTCCGCGGGGAAGAGGCGGCGGTGGAGAGAGTTCGGGGAGGGCTCCTCCTCCGCGGCGAGGCCGAGGTGCAGCAGCTTTTGGGTTGCTTCCGCTGCTCGCGGCGGCGGCTAGGGCGGCGGTGAGGTGAGGCGCCGGCGGCGGCTTGTGGAGGCGGCGGTGGAGACGGCGGCTAGGGTTGGGGAGAGGTGACGGTGGGGGGGGGTTATATAGGCTTAGGGGAGGAGAGTAGAAAGGAAGGAGAGGGAGAACTTTGGGAAGGAGATCACGGGAGAGAAAATAGGAAAGAGAGGGAGAGGTGGCGGTGGAGACAAAAGGAAAAGGAGGGAGGAGAAATAGGAAAGAGAGAAATAAGGAAAGGGAGGGAGTACTCACGTGGGGGAAGAGAAGAGAGAGAGAACTTAGGAAAGAGAGGGAAACGTGGGGAGGGAGAGGGAGGTTGGGACGTGGGGGAGGGGGCTGCATGCATGCATGCATGGGGCTGGGCTGAGCCCTTGTGGCTCGGCCTGGCAGTTCTGTTTTTTTTAAACAAACTAACAGCAGCAAAAAAGAAAAGAAAGAAAACCAAATCAGTAAAAAAATATATATATATTCCTAGCTAACAAAAAGTAGGAACTAATATACATATATGCACTAGAACTTAGGAGAAAACAAAATAACATATACAACTAATATATATATAATATATATATAGGAATCCTAGTTCCACCTAATGCAACTTTAAAAAAAAAGTTTTATGCAATAGGTCACACAACTCAATCGAAAAAGTCAACAAAAAAAATACTTCGGAGTTTAGAAAATTTGCAAAACCAAAATGGTGACTTTAACTCACAGGGGAGAAGTCATATTATCTCCACTCCGATAAATTGCCCGCAGTCACATAACGATAATTTTTTTTCAGAGGAACGCAATGATGCACAAAATATGGAATGCAAATGAATGATCTATTAACATCCGAATTTACGAAAATTGGGATGTTACAAACCTACCCACCTTAAGATGAATCTCGCCCTCGAGATTCGGGTTGGCTAGAAAATAGGTGCGGGTGGTCTCGACGAAGGTCCTCTTCTCGTTCCCAGGTGGCTTCTTCCTCGGTTTGGTGGCTCCACAACACCTTGCAGAACTTGATGATCTTGCTGCGGGTAACTCTGTTGGCGGTCTTGAGAATCCGGACGGGTTTCTCCTCATATGTCACATCGCTGTCAAGCTGTATGGCCTCTAGGGGCACTGTATCTCTCAACGGAACATCGGCCATCTCAGCATGGCATTTCTTCAACTGGGAAACATGGAAGACATCATGAACTCCGGACAATCCTTCCGGTAGTTCCAGTTTGTATGCAACTTCGCCTCTACGTTCAAGAATTTTGTAGGGGCCAATGAAACGTAGTGCTAGTTTTCCTTTCACACCGAATCTCTTAATTCCTCGAAGTGGAGACACCCGAAGATATGCTCGGTCTCCCACTTCGTACGTTACTTCCTTGCGTTTGCTGTTGGCATAACTCTTCTGCCTGGACTGAGCTATCTTGAGTCGGTCACGAATAAGCTTGACCTTCTCTTCCGAATCTCGGATGAGGTCGGGACCAAAAAGTTTTCGGTCTCCAACTCCATCCCACATCAACGGTGTTCTGCACCTCCTTCCGTATAGAGCTTCGAAAGGGGCCATCTTCAGACTGGTCTGGTAGCTGTTGTTGTATGAGAACTCGGCATATGGTAAATTGTCATCCCAACTAGAGCCATAGTCTAGTGCGCAAGCTCTCAACATGTCCTCCAGAATCTGATTAACTCTCTCGGTCTGTCCATCTGTCTGCGGGTGAAATGCTGTGCTGAACTCCAATCTCGTTCCCAAGGTTTCATGCAGTTGGTGCCAAAATTTTGATGTGAACTGAGTCCCTCTATCAGACACAATGCTCTTTGGTACTCCGTGCAGACATACGATCCTCGTCACATAAATCTTGGCCAGCTTGGCACTCGTGTAAGTAGTCTTCACCGGAATGAAGTGAGCTACCTTGGTCAAACGATCGACCACAACCCAAATAGAATCATAGCCAGAATGGGTCCTGGGTAATCCTGTGATGAAGTCCATACCAAGCTTTTCCCATTTCCATTCGGGTATCGGCAGAGGTTGGAGCAAACCTGCTGGCTTCTGATGCTCGGCTTTTACTCGCTGACAAACATCGCATATATCTACGTACTCGGCAATGTCTTTCTTCAATCCTGTCCACCAGAAACTTTCTTTCAGATCCAGATACATCTTAGTGTTACCGGGGTGCATCGAGTACGGGGAATCATGAGCCTCCTGAAGTATCAACTTCCTGAATTCGGGATCATTGGGCACATAGATGCGATCCTCAAACCATAAAGTCCCGTGTTCATCCTCACGAAAACCTTTAGCTTTCCCGTCTTCCATTTTCTGTTTAATCTCGGCTATCTCTTTGTCAGCTTTCTGTGCTTCACGGATCTTTTCCGTCAAAGTAGACTGAATTTCCAAAGTGGCAACAAATCCTCTTGGAACTATCTCCAATTTGAGCTCTCGGAGATCATCGACTAACTCCTGGGGTAATCCTCCCGCTATGAGCCTGTTCACATAACTCTTGCGGCTCAACGCATCGGCTACAACATTTGCCTTGCCTGGGTGATAATGCAATCTCATGTCATAGTCCTTGATCAACTCTAGCCATCGCCTCTGTCTGAGGTTCAACTCCTTCTGCGTGAAGATATATTTCAGGCTCTTGTGATCAGTGTAAACATCACAACTATTTCCGATGAGGAAATGTCTCCAGGTCTTGAGAGCGTGCACTACGGCTGCTAGTTCCAAGTCATGTGTGGCATAATTCAACTCATGAGGTCTGAGCTGTCTGGATGCATAGGCTACAACTTTGCCTTCTTGCATGAGCACTCCTCCAAGTCCTTGACGAGAAGCGTCACAATAAACCTGGAAATCCTTCTGAATGTTCGGCAATATCAGCACTGGGGCTGTAACAAGACGTTTTTTCAGCTCTTGAAAACTGGTTTCACATTCCTCAGTCCAAACATACTTGGATTCCTTCTTCAATAACTCTGTCATGGGCTTGGCAATCTTTGAGAAATTCTCAATGAACCTCCGGTAATATCCGGCAAGTCCAAGGAAACTGCGGATCTCCTTGACTGAAGTGGGTGCTACCCATTCGGTGACTGCTGCGACCTTGGCAGGGTCCACTGCTATTCCTTCTCCTGAGATGACGTGTCCGAGAAATCCGACTTCCTTCAACCAAAACTCACATTTGCTGAACTTTGCATATAGCTTATGCTCTCGAAGCTTCTCCAGAACTAAACGCAGATGTTCCTTGTGTTCCTCTTCGTTCTTGGAGAATATCAGTATGTCATCGATGAACACCACGACAAACTTGTCCAAGTACTCCATAAATACCTTGTTCATCAGATTCATAAAATATGCCGGAGCATTAGTCAGTCCAAATGACATGACCGTGTACTCATACAAGCCGTACCGAGTGGTAAAGGCTGTCTTGGGTATATCCTGTTGATGAATCTTCAACTGATGATACCCGGATCGAAGATCGATCTTTGAGAATATGCGAGCTCCAACTAACTGATCAAACAGATCATTGATCATCGGCAAGGGGTACTTGTTCTTGATGGTCACATCGTTCAATGCACGATAATCGACAACCATTCTCAGGGACTTGTCCTTCTTTTCAACCAAGAGCACTGGGGCTCCCCAAGGTGAAGAACTTGGGCGAATATACCCTTTGTCCAATAACTCTTTAATTTGCTTCTTGATTTCTATCAAGTCGTTAGCGGGCATCCGATAAGGTCTCTTGGATATCGGTGCTGTTCCGGGTAATAGCTCAATCAAAAACTCAATCTCTCTATCGGGTGGCATGCCCGGCAATTCCTCCGGAAATACATCTGGATACTCCTGTACGATCGGTACCTCCTCCTGGACTACTCCCGTGAGAGAGTTTACTCGCTTACTCCGTGTCGGGCGCTGAGACATGTACTTAATCCGCTTCTGCTCGGGGGTGGTGAGCAAAATAGACTTAAGGGCACAGTCGATATTACCTTCATACTTGGCCATCCAATCCATGCCTAGGATTACATCCAATCCCTGGGACTCTAATACGATGAGGTCGGTGGGAAAATTATGGTTCCCAATGTTGAGACTCAAAGCATGGCATCCTATCCCGGCTGTCATCATGCCTCCTGGGGAACTGACCTTAATGGGTTGGCTGAGGGTTCTAGTTGGCAAACTATACTTTTCCACAACTACCCTTGATATGAATGAATGCGTTGCACCAGAATCAAAAAGTGCCAATACTGGATGTGAATTTAGCAAAAACTTACCAACCACAGTATCGGGGTGATCATAGACCTCTTCCACATCAATGTGGTTCACCTGAGCTCGAGGAAAAGGATTGGGCTTCTTAGCTGCAGAGTTGCCGTTGCCGTTTCCATTTCCCTGCTTGTTCTGGGGACAATCAGTGGCATAGTGTCCATTCTTCTGACACTTGAAGCAAGTGATGTGGGTCAGATCCTTCTGAGCTAGAGCTGAATTCTGCTGAGTGCGAGTACCCCCATTCTTGAAGTTGATGTTGTTGCGGTGATTCCCATTTCCTCCATGGTTGTGGCCTCCATGGTTGTGCACAGGGTGGTTATGCTGAACATGTCCACCAAACTTACCGGATCTAGTCCCGGTATTCCCTGAGTAGGGGGTGTAGCGAGGCTTCTGCTGAGTGCCGGAGTTGAACTTTCCAACCCCATACTTTCTCTTGCGGTTCTCCATTTGCTGATGTTTCCCCTCCAAGATGAGGGCCTTATCAACCAGCTCCTGGTAGTTGTTGAAGGTGGCTACCGTCAACTGAATGCTCAGCTCATCATTCAGTCCTTCCAAGAACTTTTCCTGCTTGGCCGCATCATCGGCCACATCTCCAGGTGCATAACGGGCGAGCATGCTGAAGTCATCAACGTACTGGGCCACAGTGCGATTCCCCTGGCGTAAGTTGCGAAACTCACGCTTCTTCAGACTCATTGCACCAGCTGAGACATGCGCAGTGCGGAAGGCTTGCTTGAATTGTTCCCAAGTGACTCCAGCAATGGGATAAGTGGTGGTGTAGTTCTCCCACCAAGCAGCTGCAGGGCCTTCAAGTTGATGCGCGGCAAAACGCACCTTCTCAGCTTCAGTACAACCGGCAGTGATAAGTTCACGCTCCATCTTGCGAAGCCAATCATCTGCCACAATGGGCTCAATGCTGCTGGAGAAAGTTGGAGGGTTCAACCTCAGAAAACGGGTAAGGTTGTCAGCCTGGGGTGGGGGACGGTTGTTGTTGTTCTGGTTCTGGATGATCAACTGCATCAGGGTGTTTTGTTGCTGGATCAACTGGGTGAGTTCCGGCAGAAAGTTGGACTCAGGGGCGCACCTTGGAGGCATCTGATGTTTGTAGAGTGGTGAGATTAGCATAGAACAATGGTCTAGAGAAATTACACAACCCATATGAATGCAACACACAAATATCACACCACACATTTTATTCAAACATCACAAAGGTTCACACGGGGATACAAAATTCGATAATCCTAAACATCGGCCTAACACGTAAAACGATAAAGTAAATTTGGTGGTCTAGTCTAAGTGTCCTCCTTAGAATAGCATGGTGTCGGGTCCTTCGGTGGAGCTTTCTTCATAGTCCTCGTCGTTGCTGATTATGGGGGCTACGTCTCCTTCGGGATGAAGGTTCTCGCCCATGTCCAGTTCCTCCTCGAGGTATGCAACTCGAGTCTTCAGCTTCTTGATCTGCTCCAGAAAATCCTTCACTTCCAGCTCATGCTCATAGTGGGCTTCCCGGGCTGCATCTTCAAGTTCAAGCTCGCGGAGTGACAGTTGCTTGATCTTCCTGGCGTCCTTGATCGCGTGATACTCCAGAGTTCCGCTGTGCTTCTCCAAGGTCTGGGCATAAGACAAGAGAGCATCATTGGTCTTGTTTGAGATGATGTCTCCGTCTTCATTTCTCTGGGATACAGCGAACAGGTCTGGAGAAATAGGGCAGCCTTTGTATTCATCCTTGATACGTCCGAGTGCACAATGAATCGCCATGTCCCTTCCGAGAATCTAGTTGGGTGCGATGAACTTGAAATCCATCGGCTCAGTGCGCGGCTCGAATGTCCTTCCGGGAATATGCACCTCGATCCTGTAGCGTGAATCCTCCGGGTAAGACGAAGTTGGCTTCCCTGTGATAGACGGCAGAGCAATGCTCAAATCCTAGGTGATCTGCACCAGCTCTTTTCCGAACGGCATAGTGGTGTCGGGCTGGCAAAACTCCGTGAACTTAACAGGGACGAAGGTGGCCATCTAAACATTGGAAAATCGGAGAGAAGTCAGAAATGATCAGAGGGGGAAATACAAGATATAAGAGAAAATAGTTTTCTTCCTAAGGCTTTTCCATTCCTAGAGGTTACGTCCTAAGGTCAGCGTGTGCTCTGAATACCATTTCTGTAGCGACCCGACTCAACGAGTCAAGCCTCTGGTGTTTCTGTACCATCCCAAGATCATGCTGGTACACACACAGTACATAATGTATATATTCAAGAGTGCAATCACACAGCTTTATTAATCGAAATCTCATAAAGAGTACTTTATTACAATAAAGGAGTACAATAAAGTGGCTGAAGGCCAAACTCATGAGATTATCTAACGAAGACTAAGCGGAAGCATCAGCTAGACGAGTCCATCCAACTCCAAGGGCATGTCGCTGAGCGTACAATCGTAGCCTCACTCCTGGTCAGAAAAGTACTCTGCAACATGATATGTTGCAGCCGTGCAGGTCACCATATTGAATATGCTGGCAAATCATCAAGAGAGGGAGTAAAATAATAATCACTATCTCTACATGCATATTTGGCCGGTGGAGCTAAGTTTTGCATAAAGCTAGTTTTATCCTACAACAAAAGGGGTCGGAAGCAAAATATTACTACATGTTTGTTGTTAACGAGATGGTTCCGCCAACCAGTTCTCGTACCCGAATAGTTGTTAACACCCACATCATTATTAAGTTGTGTCGAGAGTTC
>NC_058518.1:206067375-206074875 GCF_904849725.1 Hordeum vulgare subsp. vulgare
TCTAGTCGCCACACTCCGAGCAATCTATCGTAAACAAATAGCATTCAATAAACATTCATGCAAAAAAGGAACAACCAACAGAACATAAGAACAAAGCATGTCTTGGTGCAAAATAACAACATACTAAGGTTTAATAAAAAGGTCCTAAGTGTGTTGTAAAGTGAAGGTGCAGGAATGAGATCAGAAGAGGAAATGGACGATGAACTATTGCTATATAAGCTCGACTTGCATATACTATGGGAGATGATAAAAAATATTGGGAGAACAACATGAATGTTATTTGACAAATAGTATAAGACATATGAATTTATTTGTAGAAAGAATTTCTTGAAATGGAGCACTACAACGCAAGTTATAGCGAATTGAAGTATGAATTAAATTTGCATTCAAAAGGTCAAGAGAAGTTGAACTGAAGTACGATGGTTACGTACAAAAATATATGACATGAGTGTTTAGGGGGTAAAAGGAATCAATTGAAAAGGTGGTACGATTTGCAAGATAAGATCAAATGAATGTTCGAATACAAATTTGAATCGCTCAAATTTGTAAGGTTCAAAGGTCGAAACTAATGATGCTACTAGATATAGGAGATCAATATGAGCGTGTAGAAAAAAGAATTACTAGATTTCAACTAGAGGTTCAAAAGATACAAATATTTGAATATAACATTGAATCGGCTTAGAACGATGTGAACACTTTTGGGCACTAATAGATAAATCTGATTTGATCAAAATTATAAGTTGAAAAGTTAAAACTAATGATACAAACGGAAAGATTACTTTGATACGAATCCGACGCAATTGGATTCATCTAAAACGGAGCTACGGATAAAAAGATATGATCAAAAGAAGTTTGAATATGAATATGAACAAATTTCGAAATTTGAAAATTTCAAAAAGTTGATATGATAGGTTCACAGGATAGGTGGGATCAAGACGAAACTCCAGGCGTTGGTTTCATCTAATTCGGATATACGAGTAAAAAGTTATGGCTATTTGAAAAATCAGGGCCAAGCTGTTTTACGGAAGAAAAATGCTATGTCTAAAAGAATTCTAGTACTAATGTATAAATACGAAGACTAAATAATATATCTAATTACTCTACCGTATACTAGTGTAGGAATACTAGTCTAGAAATAATAAACTACGGGAGTATAAAAAAAATACGAAGAGAAATACCTTTAGAATGCACAGTAAGAATTAATTCCAATGAGGAGACGACTTCGAGAAATCACGCCGAAGAGAACAAAAAAATATTTTTATTTAATAAATCTAATTAAACCAAAAGATTGATTTAACCCGAAATAGATGATTTTTGGATGCTCCTATGGGTCTATATTTATAGGTGGAAGAGAGGTCTAATGGTCCATAGATAGGCAAGGTGGGACTAAACATATACGTAAGGAGAAGAAAATAGAAAAAAGGAGGGAAAAGGAAGTGCCCCAAGGCCAAAACAATTCGGCCACCCTGGTGAGTACGGCCAGGCGCGGCCCTTGTTTTGTTTTTTTTTGTTTTTTGTTTTTTTTAAAACAAAGAAGAAAACGTATAAATAAAAAAGAGAGAACACTTTATATAGACATATTATATATCAAAATTTTCAGAATAAAATTTTCTAAAACATGAACATATTTTAAAAACCAAAAAAAATATTTTTTAAAAAAAATTATTTTTTTTGCAATAAATTTAAAATGAAAAGGAATTTGAATTTCGAATAAATTGGAAATACTTAAAATTTGAATCAAGACATAGCCTCTGATTTTGGAGGGTCATTTTCCTCCTCTCGTTTGAATTTTTTTAATCAAAGGGTTTTGAAAATATTCAAACTCAAAATTGAAAAGGGATTCAAAATAGAAAATTTTGGGAAAGTCATTTTATTCCCTCTCAATTTTTTTTGAGAAGTTTCAAATTCCACTCAAGTTTCAATCACTCAAACAAACAAACAATTCAATCTAATAATTATATTAACATTCCAAAATTTATAATTTTGGGATGTTACAGAGAAGTTGAACTGAAGTACGATGGTTACGTACAAGAATATATGACATGAGTGTTTAGGGGGTAAAAGGAATCAATTGAAAAGGTGGTACGATTTGCAAGATAAGATCAAATGAATGTTCGAATACAAATTTGAATCGCTCAAATTTGTAAGGTTCAAAGGTCGAAACTAATGATGCTACTGGATATAGGAGATCAATATGAACGTGTAGAAAAAAAGAATTACTAGATTTGAAATAGAGGATCAAAAGATACAAATATTTGAATATAACATTGAATCGGCTTAGAAGGATGTGAACACTTTTGGGCACTAATAGATAAATATTATTTGATCAAAATTATAAGTTGAAAAGTTAAAACTAATGTTACAAACGGAAAGATTACTTTGATACGAATCCGACGCAATTGAATTCATCTAAAACGGAGCTACGGATAAAAAGATATGATCAAAAGAAGTTTGAATATGAATATGAACAAATTTCGAAATTTGAAAATTTCAAAAAGTTGATATGATAGGTGCACACGATAGGTGGGATCAAGACGAAACTCTAGGCGTTGGTTTCATCTAATTCGGATGAACGAGTAAAAAGTTATGACTATTTGAAAACTCAGGGCCAAGTTGTTTTACGGAATAAGTCTAAAAGAATTCTAGTACTAATGTGGAAATACGGAGACTAATTAATCTTTACCTAATAATAAAGAGGCTATCGCTTCCGTCGGAAAACCCACCGATGTGATTTTACAAAAAAGCCCTTACTGTTTATGACATTAAACTCGTAGTATATATTAAATATTTTTAAAAATACCCATATCTTTTAAACCGTAACTCCAAATTTAACATATTATACATGGAATTTGATTAGAAAAATATGTAGAATTTAAATACGATATTATTTTATCTGTTAAACGTTTAATAAAAATACTGTCTAGGGTGTAATTTTAATAAATACGTCATTATTCGTCTTTCTTTCATACCGGTACTCATCCGGGTTGGGGATGAACACGTCAACAAAATCAGGATTAGAGATGAAACTGAAGGTCACTTGACTGATTCATTGTACGTATTAAATCTACATGCAAGCCGTGTTAAAATAGAAGACCTGTGAAATTTTGAACTGCATTTTTGTAGGATAAGACCATCTTTATTTGTATCGTAACTACAAATTCTTAAATTATAGACCATTTTTTATAAATTAAGAGCGTGTGGTATTTCTTTCTCCCGTTGCAACGCATGGGCCCTTTTGCTAGTATATCTAATTACTCTACCGTATACTAGTGTAGGAATACTAGTCTAGAAATAATAAACTACGGGAGTATAAAAAAATACGAAGAGAAATACCTTCAGAATGCAGAGTAAAAATTAATTCCAATGAGGAGACGACTTCGAGAAATCCCGCCGAAGAGAAGAGAATATTTTTATTTAATAAACCTAGTCAAACCAAAAGATTGATTTAACCCGAAATAGATGATTTTTGGATGCTCCTATGGGTCTATATTTATAGGTGGAAAGAAGGTCTAAAGGTCAATAGCTAGGCAATGTGGGACTAAACATATACGTAAATAGGAGAAAAGGAGGGACCAAATGCCCATGGGCCAAGTAAATTTCGGCCAGCCCATAGGCAAGCTCGGATGAACAGTGTTTCCCCGTGAATAGTGTTTTTTTTTCAAAACCAACAGCGAAAACAAATATAAACGAAATTAAGAGAATATTTTATATAGGCATATTATATATCAAAATTTTCAGAATAAATTTTTTTACAACATGAACATTTTATTTTTCACAAAATAAAAACTTTATAATTTTTTTAAAAAAATTCAATAAAATCCAAATTTTGTCTTTAAAATTTTTGGCACTATTTTTTTCTTCTGACTTTTATTTTTTTGTGGTGTCATGTTACCTCCTCTCTTTCTTGCTTGGCAAGTATATTGTGAGGAAAAATTTTGTGGTTCAAATCTTGTGCCAAAAATAAAATATAAATAAAATGAAAAATCAAAGGAAAATTCAAATGATACATTCATTCAAATTCTTTATAGTTGAAGAAGTCATGTTATCTTCTCTCACTGATTTTAAATGGACGAATTTGAATTCAAAAGAAAAGTGGGAAGTCATTTTATTCCCTCTCATTTTTTAAGAAGTTTCAAATTCCACTCAGGTTTCAATCACTCAAACAAACAAACAATCAATCTAATAATTATATTAACATTCCAAAATTTAATATTTTGGGATCTTACAAACTAGCACACTTAAAATGAATCTCGTCCTCGAGATTCGAAGAGGCTAGAAAGAAAAAGGTTTAGGTTTTCGAGGTCTTCTAACAAATCCAATCTCCTGCAAAGTGGGGTGCTACCACACTTAAAATGAGAGTTACCAGTCCCTCAATTTTTTAACAATCCTCTGGGATCTTGGCATCTGACTCCTCACATTCTTCATGGTAACTAGATTGGTGAAGCTCTTCCATTATATTCATAATGTTTTCCATCAAAATCGAGTGCTCTTCTGTTGATATAAGCTTCTTCCGTCACTCGGTCTTCTTAATTGACAAGTCTCGTGACCATTCTAAATAACCTACCGATGATTCTCAAGGTGGTCTACCATTTGTGGTTATTCTGCAGTGAGAAGGGTCATGGTTTCATCCTCGCCATAAAATTTCCTACGCGTGACAACTAATGCCATGTACATGGGGCTTTCATCATACCGTTCTAAGGCTTAAACAAAAGCTTCAAAGAGCGTCGTCTCTCGCTATGGGTAAGTCTCTTATATTTACCATTCCTAATAGCAAGAGAATGAAAAGAGTAAGTCGTCATGGTGATCAATCCATTCCGCACCCAGATCATTACTCTGTATAAGGTTTAGTGAATCTCGTATTCTAACACTTGGGCATCCTCACAAGCGTTGCAGAATTTCTCTTGTCCACGAACGAAGTTCGGATAATCCATTGATTCTGCAAGCAGAACAAAACATATATCGTAACTTCACAACTCTCAGGTTTTTCGTATGGTCCTAAGAAAAAGTTTATTGATCCATCATAGTTTATTCCTTCATGCTCTTGGGGCAACCTTCATGAAATCTTGAGATGCATCCTTGTTACCGGTTGTATTCCTTGAACTCATTTTCCCTTCCATTGGTCTGTGTACCAACAAAAGTGTTTGTTCCTCGTATTAAATCTCTCCTCAAATTTTCCAACTCCAAGGTACACTATTCTTCTATTGTCACCCACATAGTTTGATATGATCCAGCATTTCCTTCGATGGTATTCAGTGGGTTTGACTCCTTGGTATGCATGGTACATTCTTACTCATTGGGTCATGTGGGTTTACTGATTACTACCACACTTAAAATGAAGCATACTCATGCCTGCATAGACCATATTATCTCATATCCTTGAAATGGTCAGAGATCTTTGTTCATAGAGAAATAACTCATACAATTTCAACATAGGAAACCATGACACATAAATTCCATTGATCCATGAAGTTATTACAATCTCAGAGAGTTCCGTTACAAAATTTAACTCCCTAAGCTCCTGATAACAAGAGAACTTCATGTTGCACTTAACTACTCCATCTTTAGCTTTCTTCCACTTTGGACAATTAGTAGCATAATGTCCTGCTTCCTTGCAACGAAGAGAAATGGCTTTCGACCTATCTCGAGGCTTCCTGGTGTTTGTTCTTTGCTCCTCGGGTTTCCCGCTTCCTTGTTGGGCACATATTGGCATAGTAACCTAACGTCTTGCATTTAAAACATGAGATATGACTGAGATCCTTATCAGCGGAGATTTGCCCTTTCCGAGTGTACTTTCTCTTCTTTCCGGAATTCTTTGTTCTGGTCAGTTCTTCTATTTCAAGTGGATCCAACTCTACTTTTTCCGTCGGGAAGTTTCCCAGATATTGATGGCTTTCCTTCGTGCAATCCTGTGAATAATGTCCTTCTTCTCCACATGAGTAACATGCATTAGAGAAAAATCTGGTCAGACCTTATTCATCAGGGTCTTCTATATTTTCCTTTGTCACTGGTTCTTCCAGAATCTTCTTCTTGAGAGTTTCCTTCATTACTTCTTTCTGCTCTTTGGCAACTTGTTGCACCTTGGTGTAGATGTGACAGTGGGCTGGGTAGTGGGTGGTTCCTTCACACAAGAAACAAGTCACCTAACTAGTTGGACATTCCTCCCTGGGTGATTCTCTTCACAATGAGGGCATCCATCCTTGTGTTCTTCCTGGGTGTGTCCTATTTCTCCATAGATCTTGCATGCACAAGTCTTGTCCTTCAGATTATCATAGCACATCTGAATGAGACGGGATCTTAACAGAGTCTTCTTGAATTCGTCCCAAGTTTCTGCTCCACTAGATCCTTGTATGGCATGATGCATTTTCCACCATATAGCAGCACTTTGGGTAAAGTAGTGGAAGCGTGTGCCACTTCATACTTCCTTGAAATCAAATTGCTCCCGAAGTGGTTCTCCATGTTCTGAATCCATATTTCAGCCTCCAGTTGGGTCATTGGTCCAGAGAGTACAAGTCCAGCTTCATACGCCATCTATTGAGTCCAAGGTTTTTTTTTTGATGAGACGGGTAAGAGAGAGGGAGATACACACAATACAAACAATATTTTTGAGAATAGGTTTTATTTGTGGCTGTCGGAAAACACACACCAATGACGACTCACAAATCGTCGTATCTAACGTGGGTATATAACATGGGTTTGGACTTCTAATGGTCATATAATTATTCCAACGCTTCAGGGTCTTCGAATTCTTCGGGTCATGAGAGTCTTCAATTGGTGTAGCTTCAACTGCATGATGAAATCATCTTTACTTTGAAGTGGGAGTCGGTTGATCCTTCACGTGGTCAAAGGGGAAAGGGCATTGTCTAACTATTTGAGGTGAGAGAGAACGTTTGATGAAATTGGAAGAGATGAGAAGTAAAAGGTGTTCTTGAAAAAATAGAAATTTTGAGAGATCCTTTCCTAAGAAATTACCAGTTTCTAGGGGTCACATCCTACAGTCAACATGTGCTCTGATACCATTTCTGTAGCGACCAGACTCAAAACGAGTCAAGCCTCTGTGTTTCTGTGCCATCCCTGGATCAGTATGCTGGCACACACAGTACATCAATGTATATATCAAAGTGCAATCACATGTAAATAGCGTAAAACTGATATATACCTTAAATATCTCAGCGGAAGCAGTCAAGGGAGTGGAGTCCCAATAAACACCAACGGCAAGTTGAGTGTAGACCGTAACCCTGAATCGTACTCTTACTCGTCGAAGAAAAATATCTGCAACATAAGACGTTGCAGCCGTGTAGGTCAGCATATTGAATATGCCGGCAAGTCACATATGAGAGGGCGTAAAATATCATCTATACTATATGCATATATGGCAGGTGGTGTTGTAAGTTTTAGCGTAAAGCAAATTTTCTCCTACAACAAGAGAGGGGCTAAAATCAAAATATTACTACATTGTTGGTTGTTAATGAGATGGTTCCGCCAATCAGTTCTCATACCCAG
>NC_058518.1:206087375-206104875 GCF_904849725.1 Hordeum vulgare subsp. vulgare
GTAACAGGGTTGTTGGGTGCCTACCACAAGATACTACAATATGTAACCCTAGTTTCCAAGTACCTAATCTGTAGCGACCCGACTCAAGACGATTCAAGCCTCTGGTGTTTCCGTACCATCCCAAGATCATGCTGGTACACACTCAGTACATAATGTATATATTCAAGAGTTCAATCACACAGCTTTATTAATCGAAATCTCATAAGGAGTACTTTATTACAATAAAGGATTACAATAAAGTGGCTGAAGGCCATCTCATGAGATATCTAACGAAGACTAGCGGAAGCATCAGGTAGACGAGTCCATCCGACTCCAGGGCATGTCGCTGAGCGTAGATCGTAGCCTCACTCCTGGTCGGAAAAGTACTCTGCAACATGATACGTTGCAGTCGTGTAGGTCAGCATATGGAATATGCCGGCAAGTCATCAAAGAGAGGAGTAAAATAATAATCAACTATCTCTACATGCATATTTGGCCGGTGGGGCTAAGTTTTGCATAAAGCCAATTTTATCCTACATCAAGAGGGGTTGGAAGCAAAATATTACTACATTGTTTGTTGTTAACGAGATGGTTCTGCCAACCAATTCTCGTACCCGAATAGTTGTTAACACCCACATCATTATTAAGTTGTGTTGAGAGTTCAAGGGAATTTCAATGACTTCGGCTCAAGTTGTCCATGACCGTGGACACGGCTAATCGATTAGGTTGGGCACTCTGCAGAGTTTTGCACACGTTCCCCACAAGATTTGATCGCCTCCGTGTTTGTCCTTGCACTTCAGGGTGTTTGAAGACCGGATGATCAAAACATGGTCTTTCAACGGGTCCCTCTGAATCCCTGTCGGTGCCCATCCATTCCTACCGTTCTTCTACATCCGCTAGCACCGCCTGTCCAGAGTCGCCGCGTTGTCCAACCAAGCCAGAGCCCATAATGACTTGTGGCTGTGCAGGTAAGCCTTGAGTCTTGAAGTCTCCGTCCGTCTCTTCGAGCCTGGGTGAAGCTTTCCGCAGGATGTCATGGCCCCTCCAGCATCCCGGGCAATCCACTGGTTTCTCCAGGGAGCCGATCAACCGTCCTTCACCCAAAGTTGCATTGCGTCCGAGGTCTTGAAAATCTTGTCTTAATCGGTCTTGATTATTTAATCAACCTCGCATCACTCGTGTTATGCACTCAACCGAAAACCCGTCTACTCAAGCATAGCAATAAGAAATTGTCGTCCCGGGGCTAAGTATCTGTAACATCCCAAAATTATAAATTTTGGAATGTTAATATAATTATTAGATTGATTGTTTGTTTGTTTGAGTGATTAAAACTTGAGTGGAATTTGAAACTTCTCAAAAAAATGAGAGGGAATAAAATGACTTTCCCAAATTTTTTTATTTTGAATCCCTTTTCAATTTTGAGTTTGAATATTTTCAAAACCCTTTGATTAAAAAAAATCAAACGAGAGGAGGAAAATGACCCTCCAACATCATAGACTATGTCTTGATTCAAATTTTAAGTATTTGCAATTTATTTGAAATTCAAATTCCTTTTCATTTTAAAGTTATTGCAAAAAAATATTTTTTTTTAAAAAGTATTTTTTTGGTTTTGAAAATATGTTCATGTTTTAGAAAATTTTATTCTGAAAATTTTGATATATAATATGCCTATATAAAATGTTCTCTCTTTTTCATTTATACGTTTTTCTTCTTTGTTTTTTAAAATAAAAAAATTGTTCGTTCGGAAAAAAAAACAAAAAAAATACCAAAGCTCGCCGAGGCCAACCATGCGCATGTGCTGTGGCCGGCCGATTCCTTGGCCCATGAGGCAATTTTGTCCCTCTTCTCCCTACGTTACGTATATGTTTAGTCCCACATTGCTTATCTATGGACCATTAGACCTCCCTTCAACCTATAAGTATAGACCCATAGAAGCATCCAAAAAATCATCTATTTCGGGTTAAATCAATCTTTTGGTTTAACTAGATTTATTAAATAAAAATATTTTTTCTTCTCTTCGGCGGGATTTCTCGAAGTCGTCTCCTCATTGGAATTAATTCTTACTCTACATTCTAAAGGTATTTCTCTTCGTATTTTTTTTATACTCCCGTAGTTTATTATTTCTAGACTAGTATTCCTACACTAGTATACGGTAGAGTAATTAGATATATTATTTAGTCTTCTTATTTACACATTAGTACTAGAATTCTTTTAGACATAGCACTTTTCTTCCGTAAAACAGCTTGGCCCTGATTTTTCAAATAGCCATAACTTTTTACTCGTTTATCCGAATTAGATGAAACCAACGCCTAGAGTTTCGTCTTGATCCCACCTATCCGATGAACCTATCATATCAACTTTTTTTGAAATTTTCAAATTTCAAAATTTGTTCATGTTCATATTCAAACTTTTTTTGATCATATCTTTTTATCCGTAGCTCCATTTTAGATGAATTCAATTGCGCCGGGTCCGTATCAAAGTAATCTTTCCGTTTGTATCATTAGTTTTAACTTTTCAACTTATAATTTTGATCAAATCAGATTTATCTATTAGTGCCCAAAAGTGTTCACATCGTTCTAAGCCGATTCAATGTTATATTCAAATATTTGTATCTTTTGAACCTCTAGTTGAAATCTAGTAATTCTTTTTTCTACACGCTCATATTGATCTCCTATATCTAGTAGCATCATTAGTTTCGACCTTTGAACCTTACAAATTTGAGCGATTCAAATTTGTATTCGAACATTCATTTGATCTTATCTTGCAAATCGTACCACCTTTTCAATTGATTCCTTTTACCCCCTAAACACTCATGTCATATATTTTTGTACGTAACCATCGTACTTCAGTTCAACTTCTCTTGACCTTTTGAATGCAAATTTAATTCATACTTCAATTCGCTATAACTTGCGTTGTAGTGCTCCATTTCAAGAAATTCTTTCTACAAATAAATTCGTATGTCTTATACTATTTGTCAAATAACATTCATGTTGTTCTCCCAATATTTTTTATCATCTCCCATAATATATGCAAGTCGAGCTTATATAGCAATAGTTCATCGTCCATTAACTCTTTTGATCTCATTCATGCACCTTCACTTTACAACACACTTAGGACCTTCTTATTAAACCTTAGTACGTTGTTATTTTGCACCAAGACATGCTTTGTTCTTATGTTCTCTTGGTTCTTCATTTTTGGCATGAATGTTTATTGAATGCTATTTGTTTATGATAGATTGCTCGGAGTGTGGCGGGTAGAATTATCAGGATTATGAGAGCAACTATCTTCATCAAGTAATACCAGGCAAGTCACTTGGATCATACTATCACCTATGTTTTATGCATTGTAGTTCTACAATCCTATGCCCAATTGCATGCTGCCTAGGTACTTGGAAACTTTAGTCTAGTTGTAGTATCATGTGGTAGGAACACAACAACCCCGACACTTGGCCCCGGGACGACAATTTCTTAATGCTATGCTTGAGTAGACGGGTTATCGGTTGAGAGTATACCACGAGTTATGCGAGATTGATATAATAATCAAGACCGGACTAAGACAAGATTTTCAAGACCTCGGACGCAATGCAACACTGGGTGAAGGACGGTTGATCGGCTCCCTGGAAAACCCAGTGGATGCCCGGGATGCTGGAGAGGCCATGTCATCCTGCGGAAAGCTTCACCCAGGCTCAAAGAGACGGACGGATATTTTCAAGGCCCAAGGCTTACCTGCACAGCCACAAGTCACTATGGGCTCTGGCTTGGTTGGACAACGCGGCGACTCTGGACAGGCGGTGCTAGCAGATGTAGACGAACGGTAGGAATGGATGGGCACCGACAGGGATTCAGAGGGACCCGTTGAAAGACCATGTTTTGATCATCCGGTCTTCAAACACCCTGAAGTGCGAGGACAAACCCGGAGGCGATCAAATCTTGTGGGGAACGTGTGCAAAACTCTGCAGAGTACTCAAACCTAATCGATTAGCCGTGTCCACGGTCATGGACAACTTGAGCCAAAGGAACTGAAGTTATCTGGATTTCTCAACACCATTATATATATTTGACGAGGGTAATATTGACAACTCGGGTACGAGAACTGGTTGGCGGAACCATCTCGTTAAGAACCAACTATGTAGTAACATTTTTGTTTTTAGCCCTCTCTTGATGTAGGAGAAAACTTGCTTTTCGCTAAAAAAACTTATAGCCCCACCTGCCATATATGCATATAGTATAGATGATTACTTTTCACCCCTCTCTTATGTGACTTGCCGGCATATTCAATATGCTGACCTACACGGCTGCAACGTCTTATGTTGCAGATATTTTTCTTCGACGAGTAAGAGTACGATTCAGGGTTACGGTCTACACTCAACTTGCCGTTGGTGTTTATTGGGACTCCACTCCCTTGACCGCTTCCGCTGAAATATTTAAGGTATATATCAATTTTACGCTTTTTACATATGATTGCACTTTGATATATACATTGATGTACTGTGTGTGCCAGCATACTGATCCAGGGATGGCACAGAATCACAGAGGCTTGACTCGTCTTGAGTCGGGTCGCTGCAGTATCGGGGTTGTTGTGTGCCTACCACATGATACTACAAACTATACTAAAATTTCCATGTACCTAGGCAGCATGCAATTTGGGCAAAGAAAGGTGAACTACCATGCATCGAAAACATAGGAAAATAACATGATCAAAATGACTTGCCTTGATGATAGTTGTCTTGATCGAGCACTTCTAAGTAACACGCTTCGCACTCCGGATGATCTACCGATACAAACACAAATACACCATAAGCACTACAATCAAGCAACAAGTAAAAATAACATCACAAGTAAGGATTTGCTAAGGCCGAAGTAAAAGAATTCAACACGCGTCACTAAGGCAGAAAATTGTTTATGTTAAAAATACCAGTGAAAATACTTTAAAAATTTCGAAACTTCTACCACAGTAAGATATAATCACTAGGAAGCAGTAGCAAAAAGAATCAACTGAAAATCATTTTTTAAACTCCTGGAATAGGCAAAACAAGGTTTAAATTAAATCTGATCTAACTTATATTTCAAAATTTCACACATAGACAAATTATATGTTTTTTACAACTACAGAAAAATTGGAGTCTATGGGAACAAGAATCAATATCATTGGACTTCGGGATCAAAAGTTATAGCCAAAACAAAACAGAAACTTTGCTGTTTTTGCAACTAGACAGAAAAAAAGAACTAATTTGCTAACAGACAGGGGGGGTATACGTGGCGCGCTGTGATTGGCTAAGGGGTGTTTGCTGCGAGGCTTATAAGCAAACGGCCGAAATCTAACTAAAGGCTCCGGCTAACAGTTAAGTGAAATAAAAACCAGCGCGGTTTTTGTTGGAAAACCGAAGGGGTATCCTACTCTAATCTACACCATTGAAAATAGATCTAAGGGAAAACCAAGAAAAGAAAAAAAAATAGAAACAGGAGGAGGGGCCTTACCGCTGAAGTGGCTAGGCAACTCTGGCGGGGGTGAGGGTCGCCGGCGAGGGGAGGGTCTCCGGTGGTGGCGATGGGACGGGGAGGCGGCGGCGGGGTCGGGGAGCGTGCTGGTGGCGTTGGGCAGAGTCGGGGGTGCTCGGGGTGGCTGCCCTCGGGTACGGCCGAAGTGGTGGAGCTCAGGCTCCGGTGGTGGCTACGGCAGGGGCTCGGGGCGGCGGCTTGGCGAGGTGGTGGTGGGAACGGGGTGCGGCGGCGGCTCGGGGTTTATATAGGCCGGGAGGGGGCTTGGTAAGGAAAGGGAGAGGGGGTCGGCCAGGGGGGGGGGGGCGGGGGGCCAGCGGCAGGGAGAGAAGGGGGGCTGCGGAGGGAAGGGTGGCCGAGATCTAAGAGATTTGGATCCAGGGCTGTGGGGGTGGCGGCCCACAGCTATAAAGCGCCCACGCGGTTGCCTTTTTTTAAAACAAAACTTTCCTAATTAATCTCTTTTCCGAAACAGAAAAACAAAAGTGAAATAAAAGGAAACAAATCAAATATTTAATATGGAGTATTATATACCAAAAAAAATAAAAAAAATATCCTCTACCCGAATAACATTTTTCCAAAGCAAAAATAAAAACTTACAATTTTTTTTTTCAGAAATTCCCCAAAATGCTTTATTTTCTTTTTTGCAAATATTTTCGCAAATAAACTTTGGATTTCTTGGCTCCAATATTTCAGAAATGCCTCACATTTTCGAGGGTCATTTTCCTCCGCTCTCTCTCTTGCGTGCAAGAGATTATTTCCCGGCACATCTCGTCTGAAGAAAAATAGAAATGCAAAAGCAAAAGTCGAAAGAATTCAAATGCAACTTTATTTAAATCGATATGCATAGATGCTTAGCTACAATGTAAAACATTCCCAATTAGGAAAATTGGGATGTTACAAACCTACCCACCTTAAGATGAATCTCGCCCTCGAGATTCGGGTTGGCTAGAAAATAGGTGCGGGTGGTCTCGACGAAGATCCTCTTCTCGTTCCTAGGTGGCTTCTTCCTCGGTGTGGTGGCTCCACAACACCTTGCAGAACTTGATGATCTTGCTGCGGGTAACTCTGTTGGCAGTCTCGAGAATCCTGATGGGTTTCTACTCATACGTCAGATCACTGTCAAGCTGTATGGCCTCTAGGGGCACTGTATCTCTCAACGGAACATCTGCCATCTCAGTGTGGCATTTCTTCAACTCGGAAACATGGAAGACATCATGAACTCCGGACAATCCTTCCGGCAGTTCCAGTTTATATGCAACTTCGCCTCTACGTTCAAGAATTTTGTAGGGGCCAATGAAACGGGGTGCTAACTTTCCTTTCACACCGAATCTCTTGATTCCTCGAAGTGGAGACACCCGAAGATATGCTCGGTCTCCCACTTCGTACGTTACTTCCTTGAGTTTGCTGTCAGCATAACTCTTCTGTCTGGACTGAGCTATCTTGATTCGGGCACGAATTAGCTTGACCTTCTCCTCAGAATCTCGCATAAGGTCGAGATCAAAAAGTTGTCGGTCTCCAACCCCATCCCACATCAACGGTGTTCTGCACCTCCTTCCGTATAGGGCTTCGAAAGGGGCCATTTTCAGGCTGGTCTAATAGCTGTTGTTGTATGAGAACTCGGCATAAGTCAAATTGTCATCTCAACTAGACCCATAGTCTAGTGCGCAAGCTCTCCACATGTCCTCCAGAATCTGATTGACTCTCTCGGTCTGTCCATCTGTCTATGGGTGAAAAGCTGTACTGAACTCCAATCTCGTTCCCAAGGTTTCATGCAGTTGGTGCCAAAATTTTGATGTAAACTGAGTCCCTCTATCTGACACAATGCTCTTTGGTACTCCGTGCAGACATACGATCCTCGTCATATATATCTTGGCCAGCTTGGCACTCGTGTAAGTAGTCTTCACAGGAATGAAGTGAGCTACCTTGGTCAAACGATCGACCACAACCCAAAAAGAATCATACCCAGAACGGGTCCTGGGTAATCCTGTGATGAAATCCATACCAAGCTTTTCCCATTTCCACTCGGGTATCGGCAGAGGTTGGAGCAAACCTGCTGGCTTCTGATGCTCGGCCTTTACTCGCTGACAAACATCGCATATTGCTACGAACTCGGCAATGTCTTTCTTCAATCCTGTCCACCAGAAACTTTCTTTCAGATCCAGATACATCTTGGTGTTGCCGGGGTGTATCGAGTACGGGGAATCATGGGACTCCTGAAGTATCAACTTCCTGAGTTCGGGATCATTGGGCACATAGATGCGATCCTCAAACCATAAAGTTCCGTGTTCATCCTCACAAAAACCTTTAGCCTTCCCGTCTTCCATTTTCTGCTTAATCTCAGCTATCTCCTTGTATGATTTCTGTGCCTCGCGGATCTTTTCGGTCAAGGTGGACTGAATTTCTAGTGTGGCAACAAATCCTCTTGGAACTATTTCCAATTTGAGCTCTCGGAGGTCATCGACTAATTCCTGGGGTAATCCTCCTGCTATGAGTGTCTTCACATAACTCTTGCGGCTCAACACATCGGCTACAACATTTGCCTTGCCTGGGTGATAATGTAATCTCATGTCATAGTCCTTGATCAACTCTAGCCATCGCCTCTGTCTGAGGTTCAACTCCTTCTGCGTGAAGATATATTTCAGGCTCTTGTGATCAGTGTAAAGATCGCAACTATTTCCGATCAGGAAATGTCTCCAGTTCTTGAGAGCGTGCACTACGGCTGTTAGTTCCAAGTCATGCGTGGCATAATTCAACTCATGAGGTCTGAGTTGTCTGGATGCATAGGCTACAACTTTACCTTCTTGCATGAGCACTCCTCCGAGTCCTTGACGAGAAGCGTCACAGTAAACCTGGAAATCCTTTCGAATGTTCGGCAATATCAGCACTGGGGCTGTAACAAGACGTTTCTTCAGCTCTTGAAACCTGGTTTCACATTCCTCAGTACAAATATACTTGGATTCCTTCTTCAACAACTCTATCATGGGCTTGCCAATCTTTGAGAAATCTCAATGAACCTCCGGAAATATCCGGCAAGTCCGAGGAAACTGCGGATCTCCTTGACGGAAGTGGGTGCTACCCATTCGGTGACTGCTGCGACCTTGGCAGGGTCCACTTCTATTCCTTCTCCTGAGATGACGTGTCCAAGGAATCCGACTTCCTTCAACCAAAACTCACATTTGCTAAACTTTTCATATAGCTTATGCTCTCGAAGTTTCTCCAGAACTAGATGCAGATGTTCCTTGTGTTCCTCTTCGTTCTTGGAGAATATCAGTATGTCATCGATGAACACCACGACAAACTTGTCCAAGTATTCCATAAATACCTTGTTCATCAGATTCATAAAATATGCCGGAGCATTAGTCAGTCCAAATGACATGACCGTGTACTCATACAAGCCGTACCGAGTGGTGAAAGCTGTCTTGGGTATATCCTGTTCACGAATCTTCAACTGATGATACCCGGATCGAAGATCGATCTTTGAGAATACATGAGCTCCAACTAACTGATCAAACAGATCATTGATCATCGGTAAGGGGTACTTGTTCTTGATGGTCACATCGTTCAATGCACGATAATCGACAACCATTCTCAAGGACTTGTCCGTCTTTTCAACCAAGAGCACTGGGGCTCCCCAAGGTGAAGAACTTGGGCGAATATACCCTTTGTCCAACAACTCCTTAATTTGCTTCTTGATTTCTATCAAGTCATTTGCGGGCATCCGATAGGGTCTCTTGGATATCTGGGCTGTTCCGGGTAATATCTGAATCAAGAACTCAATCTCTCTATCAGGTGGCATGCCCGGCAATTCCTCCGGAAAGACATCTGGGTACTCCTGTACAATCGGTACTTCCTCCTGGACTACTCCCGTGAGAGAGTTTACTCGCTTACTCCGTGTCGGGCGCTGAGACACGTACTTAATCCGCTTCTGCTCGGGGGTGGTGAGAAAAATAGACTTAAGGGCACAATCAATATTCCCTTCATACTTGGCCAACCAATCCATGCCTAGGATTACATCCAATCCCTGGGACTCTAATACGATGAGGTCGGTGGGAAAATTATGGTTCCCGATGTTGAGACTCAAAGCATGGCATCCTATCCCGGCTGTCATCATGCCTCCTGGGAACTGACCTTAATAGGCTGGCTGAGGGTTCTAGTTGGCAAACTATACTTTTCCACAACTACCCTTGATATGAATGAATGTGTTGCACCAGAATCAAAAGGTACCAATACTGGACGTGAATTTAGCAAAAACTTACCAACCACAGTATCGGGGTGATCATAGACCTCTTCAACATCAATGTGGTTCACCTGAGCTCGAGGAAAAGGATTGGGCTTCTTTGCTGCAGAGTTGCCGTTGCCGTTTCCATTTCCCTGCTTGTTCTGGGGACATTCAGTGGCATAGTGTCCCGTCTTCTGACACTTGAAGCAGGTGATGTGATTCAGATCCTTCTGAGCTGGAGCTGAATGCTGCTGAGTGCCAGTACCGCCATTCTTGAAGTTCCGGTTGTTGCGGTGGTTCCCATTTCCTCCATGGTTGTGGCCTCCATGGTTGTGCACTGGGTGGTTATGCTGAACGTGTCCTCCAAACTTACCGGATCCAGTCCCGGTATTCCCTGAATAGGGGGTGTAGCGAGGCTTCTGCTGAGTGCCGGAGTTGAACTTTCCAATCCCATACTTTCGCTTGCGGTTCTCCATCTGCTGGTGTTTCCCCTCCAAGATGAGGGCCTTATCAACCAGCTACTAGTAGTTGTTGAAGGTGGCTACAGTCAACTGAATGCTCAGCTCATCATTGAGTCCCTCCAAGAAATTTTCCTGCTTGGCCGCATCATCGGCCACATCTCCAGGTGCATAACGGGCGAGCATGCTGAATTCATCGACATACTGAGCTAGAGAGGGGTTCCCCTGGCGTATGTTGCGAAACTCACGCTTCTTCAGACTCATTGCACCAGCTGAGACATGTGCGGTGCGGAAGGCTTACTTGAATCACATCACCTGCTTAATCACTAGGAATTAGTAGCAAAAAGAATCAACTCAAAATCATTTTTAAACTCCTGGAATAGGCAAAACAAGGTTTAAACTAAATCTGATCTAACTTATATTTGAAAATTTCACACATAGACAAATTATATGTTTTTAAAAACTACAGAGAAATTGGAGTCTACTGGAACAGGAATCAATATCATTGGACATCCGGATCAAAAGTTATGGCCAAAACAAAACAGAAACTTTGCTGTTTTTGCAACTAGACAGAAAAAAAGAACTAATTTGCTAACAGACAGGGGTATACGTGGCGCGCTGTGATTGGCTAAGGGGTGTTTGCTGCGAGGCTTATAAGCAAACGGCCGAAATCTAACTAAAGGCTCCGGCTAACAGTTAAGTGAAATAAAAACCAGCGTGGTTTTTGTTGGAAAACCGAAGGGGTATCCTACTCTAATCTACACCATTGAAAATAGATCTAAGGGCAAACCAAGAAAAGAAAAAAAAATAGAAACAGGAGGAGGGGCCTTACCGCAGCAGTGGTTGGGCAACTCCGGCGGTGGTGAGGGTCGCCGGCGAGGGGAGGGTCTCCGGTGGTAGCGATGGGACGGGGAGGCGGCGGCGGGTCGGGGAGCATGCTGGTGGCGTTGGGCGGAGTCGGGGGTGCTCGGGGTGGCTGCCCTCGGGTACGGCCGAAGTGGTGGAGCTCGGGCTCCGGTGGTGGCTGCGGCAGGGGCTCGGGGCGGCGGCTCGGCGAGGTCGTGGTGGGAACGGGGTGCGGCGGCGGCTCGGGGTTTATATAGGCCGGGAGGGGGCTTGGCAAGGAAAGGGAGAGGGGGTCGGCCAGGGGGTGGGGGGGGGCCAGCGGCAGGGAGAGAAGGGGGGTTGCGGAGGGAAGGGTGGCCGAGATCTAAGGGATTTGGATCTGGGATGTGGGGGTGGCGGCCCACAGCTATAAAGCGCCCAGGCGGTTGCCTTTTTTTAAAACAAAACTTTCCTAATTAATCTCTTTTCCGAAACAGAAAAACAAAAGTGAAATAAAAGGAAACAAATCAAATATTTAATATGGAGTATTATATACCAAAAAAATCAGAAAAATATCCTCTACCCGAATAACATTTTTCCAAAGCAAAAATAAAATCTTAAAAAATGTTTTTTTTTTCAGAAATTCCCCAAAATGCTTTATTTTCTTTTTTGCAAATATTTTCGCAAATAAACTTTGGATTTCTTGGCTCCAATATTTCAGAAATGCCTCACATTTTGGAGGGTCATTTTCCTCCGCTCTCTCTCTTGCGTGCAAGAGATTATTTCCCGACACTTCTCGTAAATAGAAATGCAAAAGCAAAAGTCGAAAGAATTCAAATGCAACTTTATTTAAATCGATATGCATAGATGCTTAGCTAAAATGTAAAACATTCCCAATTAGGAAAATTGGGATGTTACATAATCAGCATGCAATTGGGCATAGGATGGTAGAACTACTATGCATAAAACATAGGTGATACATGATCAAATGACTTGGCTTGATGATAGTTGTCTTGATCGAGCGCTTCTAAGTAACAAGCTTCGCACTCCGGATGATCTACCGATACAAACAAATACACACCATAAGCACTACAATCAAACAACAAGTAAAAATAACATCACAATAAAGAGTTGCTATGGCCTAAGTGAAAGAATTCACTACACGTCACTAAGGCAGAAACTTGTTTCTGTTAAAAAACCCAAGTAAAAAATTATAAAAAAATTTGAAACTTATACCACAGTAAGATATAATCACTACGAAGCAGTAGCAAAAAGAATCAAATCAAAATCATTTTTTAAACTCCTGGAATAAGCAAAACAAGGTTTAAACTAAATCTGATCTAATTCAAATTTGAAAATTTCAAACATAGACAAATTATATATTTTTAAAAACTAAAGAAAAATTGGGATCTACTGGAAATATAATCAACCTCATCGGACTTCGGGATCAAAATCTATGGTCAAAACAAACTTGAAACTTTTCTGTTTTTGGAACTAAACAGAAAAAGTAAACAGATTCTAACCGAATACGTGGCAGTCCCTGATTTCTTGCGGGGTGTGTGCTGCGGGTAGAATGAGAAAACGGCCGAAGTATAACAAAATCTACGGCTAAATAATAAGTGGGGCAGAAAACCGTTCGGGTTTTTATTTAAAAACCGAAGGGGTAAGCTGCTTTTAATATACACGGTTGGATCTAGATCTAACGGTAAAACTACACAATACAAAAAAAAACAAAACAAACAAAAGAAAAAAAAGAAAGGAAGGAGGAGTTACCTCCCGTGGATGAACACAGCAGGGGCTGCTCCGGCGATGGGGACTACGCCGGCGAGGTGGGAAGCAGCTCCGGCGAGGGCAGGAGTCTCCGGCGGGGGTGGGGTGGCGAAGGAGGGGGCCGGTGGAGGAGGGGTGGGGGCTCCTGGGGGGGAGGCGAGGGAGAAGCAGGGCTTCCTGGTCGTGGGGCGATGTGGAGGAGGCCGCAGCTCCGGCGAGTCTCCAGGGCGAGGGGGTGGGGTGGAGCGGTGGTGGAGGTGGGCGTGGAGGGGGGTGGCGACGAGGGGTGGAGGGGCGAGGTGATGCTCCTCGGGCTCCTGGCGAAGAGTTCCTGGCAGGAGTTCTCGTGGGGATGGGGAGGGGTGCAGGGGGGGCGACGGGGTGGGGTGGTGGAGGAGGTGCACGGGCGATGGGGAAAGTCGGCGGGGGTGGGGAGGGGGTGCAGGGGCGATGGGGAAGGTCGCCGACGAGATCCTGTGGCCTGCTCCGGCGAGGTCCACAGGGGGAGGAGGAGGTGGGGAGAGGCGGCTGTTCCAACGGGAATGGAACGAGGAGGACTGGGGCCTTCTTATAGGGGCGACGGGAGAGGCTAGGAGGGAAAGAACTTCGCGAATTTCGGAAGTGAGGATTTCTTGGCTCCCTGCCATGGAAGGTGCTTGAGCACGGGTGGAGGGAGTCCAGAGGAAGGAGAAGATCCTTTGTCGGGCCAGAATAGGAAGTTCCTTAATGGGCCAGGGTAAGTTTCCAAAAAAACGATTTACTTCCTAATAATTAAAACAGGAAAGAATAAATATGAAAAGGAAATAAATTCCTTCCCGAAAATATAAGTGTTATATACCACAAATATCAGAAAAATAAATCCGAGAAGATGGACATTTTTCCACGGCCAAAATAAATACTTCAAAAAATATTTCTTTCAAAAATCCCTAAAAGCTTTATTTTCTTTTTGCACATATTTTCTCAATTAAATTTTGTTTTCTTGGCTCAAAATACTTCAACAAATGCCCCTGGCTTTGGAGGGTCATGTTCCTCCTCTCTTTTCTGTTTGACGGAATATTATTCCCCGACATTTCTTGAGTGGAGGGAAAATAGAATTTGCAAATTAAAATCGAAGGAAATTCAAATGCCAGCTCCATTCAAATTCTTTATAGTTGAACAAGTCATGTCATCTTCTCTCATTGCTTTTAACTCGCTGAATTTGAATTTACCGGAGCAGGGGAAAGTCATTTCATTCCCTCTCATTCAAAAGTTTTGAAAAGTTTCAAATTTCACTCAAGTTTCAATCACTCAAACAAACAAACAAACAATCTAATAATTTTATTAACATTCCAAAATTTGGGTGTTACAAACCTACCACACTTAAAATGAATCTCGTCCTCGAGATTCGAAGAGGCTAGAAAGAAAGGTTAGGGTTTGGGGTCTTCGAACAAATCCAACTTCTGGCAAAGTGGGATGCTACCACACTTAAAATGAAGATTACTGGTCCCTCAAAATGTTTTAACGATCCTCTGGGGTTTTGGCAACTGACTTCGCACAATCTTCATATTAAAACCTTTGGTGATGCTCTCCCGTTATATTCATAACGTTTCCATTTATAACGAGTGTCCTTCTGTTGATATAAGCTTCTTCCGTTACTGGGCCTTCTTAACTGACAGTCTCGTGATCAACTCTAATTAACCTATCGATGATTCTCGTGGTGGTCTACCATTTGTGGTTATCCTGCAGAGGTCTTGTCTTCATCCTCGCCGTAAAGTTTCCTACGTGTGACAACAAGTGCCATGTACATGGGCTTTTCTTATACCATTCTAAGGCTTAAACAAAAGCTTCAAAGAACGCCGTCTCTCTATATGGGTAAGTCTCTCAGATTTACCATTCCGAATAGCAAGATAAATGATAAGAGTAAGTCGTCATGGTGATCAATCCATTCCGCACCCAAATCATTTCTCTGTATAAGGTTTAGCGAACCTCGCATTCTCACACTTGGGCATCCTCACAAGCGTTGCAGAATTTCTCTTGTCCACGAACGAAGTTCGGATAATCCATTGGTTCTGCAAGCTGAACGAAACATCTATCGTATCTTCACAACTCTCAGGTTTTCGTATGCTCCTAAGAAAACGTTTGCTGATCCATCATAGCTTCTTCCATAAATCATATTCATTTCATAATCAATCCTTTATTACATCCTTGCTTTCTTCAAAATTCTAACTCAAAAGTAATTTATTACAAATGCTGCCATCGACATTGTTCGGTATGGTCGAGCATTTCTGCCAACTTTATTCATTCGTCTCCCTTGGGGATACTTTAGTTCCACTCGAACTTTCCGAGGTGCTCCTTGAAATCATCCATCTTTTGCTTCATCATGGTGGTCATGAGCTTCATCTCCATCATCTCCGCACGTACCTCACTCAGGTATTCCTGGGTATGACGGAGTCTTGCTTCAAGTATTTCTCCGATCTGACGTATGGCTTCCATGGCAGCTTCACGAACAGCATCAAAGAAGGTTGCTCGTGGTACACGTGAAATGAAGAAGTATTGCCCCATAGTCTTACGACAAACTCCTTTCACATGGTGGAGGTGTACTTCCACATACCAAAGTTCCACTCCACTTTCCATAAATGAGTAGCCTTTGTAGACAGCATCTCCTTCAAGATGAATGTGCTTCATCATGTCCTTCAGTATTTTCGGGTAATCATGCTCACTGGTCAGGGTCATGATCGTTTCTGGGTCCTTGAGGAATGACTCATAGAGAGTTGTCATCTGCAGGTGTAAGTAAATAGGTACTCAGAGGAATGTATGTGTCTCCTTGGTAATCATGGTACACTCCTACTCAATGGATCCTGTGGGTTTACCGATAACTACCACACTTAAATGAATTATACTCATGCCTGCATAGACCATATTTTCTCATATCCTCATAAGTGTTCAGAGATCTTTGTTCGAAGAGAAACAACGCATACAGTTTCAACATAGGCAATCATGAGACAATAAATTCCATTTTATTCATGACGTTATTACAATCTCAGGGACTTTTGTTACAAAAAATTTCACTCCATGATCTCATGAAAAACAAGAGTTCTTCAGATTACACTAATTGCCGCGGTCAAAACTTAACTACTCCTTTTTAGCTTTCTTCCTTTGTGGACAATCGCTAATAAAATGTCCTGCTTCCTTGCAACGAAAGCAAATGAGTTCTGACAAGTCTCGAGGCGTCTTAGTATTTGCTTTTTCTCCTTGGGTTTCCGTCTTCCTTCCTGAGCACATGTATTTGTGGTGGCCAAATTCCATATACTTGTAACATCTGACATGACTCAGGTCTTTATCTGCAGAGATTTGTCTCTTCCAAGGGTACTTTTTCCTCTTTCCGGACTCCTTTATTTTGGCCAGTTCTTCTATTTCAAGTGGATCAAACTCCACTTTTTCCGTCGGGAAGTTTCCCAGATACTCTTGGCTTCTTTTCGTGCAATCCTGTGAATAATGTCCTTCTCCTCCACATGAGTAGCATGCATTGGAGAAAAATCTGGTCATACCTTGTTCATCAGGGTCTTCTATATTTTCAATCATCACGGGTTCTTCTAGAATCTTCTTCTTGAGGGTTTCCTTCACTACATCTTTCTGCTGCTTGACAACCTGTTGCACCTTGGGGTAAATGTGAAACTGAGCTGGGTAGTGGGTGGTTCCTTCACAAAGGAAACAAGTCACCTGACTACTTGGGCACTCCTCAGCTGGGTGATTTTCTTCACAATGAGTGCATCCATCTTTGTTTTCTTCCTGGGTGTGTCCTATTTCTCCATAGATCTTGCATGCACAAGTCTTCTCCTTCGAATTGTCATAGCACTTTTGAAGAAGTCGGGATCTTAACACAGTGTTCTTGAATTCGTCCCAAGTTTCTGCTCCACTAAATCATTGTATGGCATGGTGCATTTTCCACCAGATTACAGCACTTTGGGTAAAGTACTGGAGAGCGTGTTCCACTTCATAGTTCCTTGAGATCAAGTTGCTCCCGAAGTGGTTCTCCATGTTTTGAATCCATATATCAGCCTCTGGCTGGGTCATTGGTCCAGAGACTACACGTCCAGCTTCATACTCCATCTGGTAGGGTTGAGGTTTTGGGGATGAGACGGGTAAGAGAGAGGGAGATACACACAGTACAAACAATATTTTTGAGAATAGGTTTTATTTGTGGCCGTCGGAAAACACACACCAATGATGGCTCACAAATCATTGTATCTAACGTGGGTATATAAAAGGGGTTCGGACTTCTAATGGTCATATAATTATTCGAACACTTCAGGGTCTTCGAGTTCTTCGGGTCTTGAGAGTCCTCTATTGGTGTAGCTTCAATTCTTCAAATGTGTGGTGAAATCCTCTTTACTTTGAAGTAGAACTCCGTTGATTCTTCATGAGGTCGAAGGGGTAAAGGTATTGTCTAACTATTGAAGGTGAGAGAGAACGTTTGATGAAATCAGAAGAGATGAGAAGTAAAAGGTGTTGTTGAAAATAAAAATTTTGAGAGATCCTTTCCTAAGAAATTTCCAGTTTCTAGGGTCACGTCCTAAAGTCAACATGTGCTCTGATACCATTTCTGTAGCGACCCGACTCAAAACGAGTCAAGCCTCTGTGTTTCTGTGCCATCCCTGGATCAGTATGCTGGCACACACAGTACATCAATGTATATATCAAAGTGCAATCACATGTAAATAGCGTAAAACTGATATATACCTTAAATATCTCAGTGGAAGCAGTCAAGG